>NW_026967992.1:0-144086 GCF_028390025.1 Pseudophryne corroboree
CTTCCCAAAACGAGACTCTCACCACTACAATCCATTCTGAATGCAGCGGCGAGGCTTATCTTCCTCGCTAGACGTTCATCGTCTGCAGATCCACTCTGTCAGTCCCTCCATTGGTTACCTGTATTCTACCGCATTCAATATCAAATACTTTTACTCACACACAAGGCCATTAACCAAAATACACCAACGTACATCACTTCGCTTATCACAAAATATCTCCCAACCCGACCTCTGCGCTCTTCACAAGACCTGCGTCTCTCATCCACACTCATTACTCGCTCCCACTCACGACTGCAGGACTTTCATCGGGCTGCACCCACTCTATGGAATGCCCTACCATGCACAATAAAACTCTCCTCTAGTCTCCAAACCTTCAAGCGTTCCCTCAAAACTCACCTCTTTAGGCAAGCGTATCAAATTCCTGAACCGTCCACATAACTTTCATAAACCTTCCTATCAAATTACATCCACTCTGTACAGTCCACACATATCCTCACATGTCTTCTCATTCTATGCAATAGATAGCACCTTTCCTTGTGTACATGTGCCTATAGATTGTAAGCTTGCGAGCAGGGCCTTCCTACCTCTGACTGTTATCACCCAGTTTGTTATTGTTATTTCAAATTGTAAAGCGCAACGGAATTTGCTGCGCTATATAAGAAACTGTTAATAAATAAATAAATAAATAAATAAATAATGGATAGTATAGTATTACTTATACTTATGGACGACGAGTGCACTGACGACACAGAGGTAGGTACAGCCGTGGCCTACCGTACTGCTGCTTAGTGCTTATATATAAATATAATATACTGTATAACGGACCTGGTGGACAGTGTCAGCAGACTGCTAAACTAGTATGAAGAAAGAAAAAAAAACCCACCACAGGTATACAATGTAGATGGATGGATAGTATAGTATTACTTATACTTATGGACGACGAGTGCACTGACGACACAGAGGTAGGTACAGCCGTGGCCTACCGTACTGCTGCTTAGTGCTTATATATAAATATAATATACTGTATAACGGACCTGGTGGACAGTGTCAGCAGACTGCTAAACAAACTAGTATGGAGAAAGAAAAAAAAACACCACAGGTATACAATGTAGATGGATGGATAGTATAGTTTTACTTATACTTATGGACGACGAGTGCACTGACGACACAGAGGTAGGTACAGCCGTGGCCTACCGTACTGCTGCTTAGTGCTTATATATAAATATAATATACTGTATAATGGACCTGGTGGACAGTGTCAGCAGACTGCTTAACAAACTAGTATGAAGAAAAAAAAAACCACCACAGGTATACAATGTAGATGGATGGATAGTTTAGTATAACTTATACTTATGGACGACGAGTGCACTGACGACACAGAGGTAGGTACAGCCGTGGCCTACAGTACTGCTGCTTAGTGCTTATATATATAAAATATATTGTATTACAGACCTGGTGGACAGTGTCAGCAGACTGCTAAACAAACTAGTATGAAGAAAGAAAAAAAAACACCACAGGTATACAATGTAGATGGATGGATAGTATAGTATTACTTATACTTATGGACGACGAGTGCACTGACGACACAGAGGTAGGTACAGCCGTGGCCTACCATACTGCTGCTTAGTGCTTATATATAAATATAATATACTGTATAACGGACCTGGTGCACAGTGTCAGCAGACTGCTAAACTAGTATGAAGAAAGAAAAAAAAAACCACCACAGGTATACAATGTAGATGGATGGATCGTATAGTATTACTTATACTTATGGACGACGAGTGCACTGACGACACAGAGGTAGGTACAGCCGTGGCCTACCGTACTGCTGCTTAGTGCTTATATATAAATATACTGTATAACGGACCTGGTGGACAGTGTCAGCAGACTGCTAAACAAACTAGTATGAAGAAAGAAAAAAAAGACACCACAGGTATACATTGTAGATGGATAGATAGTATAGTTTTACTTATACTTATGGACGACGAGTGCACTGACGACACAGAGGTAGGTACAGCCGTGGCCTACCGTACTGCTGCTTAGTGCTTATATATAAATATAATATACTGTATAACGGACCTGGTGGACAGTGTCAGCAGACTGCTAAACAAACTAGTATGAAGAAAGAAAAAAAAAACACCACAGGTATACAATGTAGATGGATGGATAGTATAGTATTACTTATACTTATGGACGACGAGTGCACTGACGACACAGAGGTAGGTACAGCCGTGGCCTACCGTACTGCTGCTTAGTGCTTAATTATATATATAATATACTGTATAACGGACCTGGTGGACACTGTCAGCAGACTGCTAAACAAACTAGCATGAAGAAAGAAAAAAAAACACCACAGTGTTTTTCAGGCAGACAAACGTATACTGGACTGGTGGTCACTGTCAGCAAAACTGTGCACTGTACTCCTGTTATAACTGCTCCCCAGTCCCCACAATTAGGCAGTGTGAGCAGTGCACTCAGCACAGATATATCATGCAGCAGTGCAGCACACTGAGTGAGCACAGATATGGTGGAGCGTTTTTTTTCAGGCGTAGAAACAACGGATTAAACTCAAAACTCTGCACTGTACTCCCTAACAGCCCTAACACCCCTGCGGTGCGCGCATATTTGTCCCTTTACTAGTGCCAATTATGGGGGGAATGGGGGGGGGGCGCCGAAGAATTTTTTGGCTTGGGGGAGAAAAATTTCTAGTTACGCCACTGTGTAAGGTGCATTACTATAAGGAGAAATAATTGGCAAATAATTTAAGGGGCATGAATCAGGATTTTTTTTCCTGTGGTGGCCAATGTGTGGGCACGTAGGTTGCAAAACTGGGGTATAAGGTAGTCTTTTCCTGCAATGCCATGGCTCTTGCAGCAAGGCCATCTGGCGCGCGCAGAATCTTTACTTTTAAAATGGCAATTGGGGGAACACTTTTTTGGCTTGGGGGAGCAAAATTTCTAGTTACGCCACTGGCTGCAAGGTACTGTGGGATTGAGCTGGGAGAGGCATCTCTCCCAGGAGACACTGTGGGAGCCAGCAGTGGGCGGTGCATGCACACAGATTTCTGCAGCACTGCCTGACTAATTTATGAACAGTGCGAGAAGAAGGAGCTGGGCGCACCCCATAGCTGTCAGCGCTGCAGCTAGTGGTCGGGTTGCTGGGGCTGGAGGATGAAAAAGGCGGTATGGGACCTGCACCTGGCTGCAAGGTACTGTGGGATTGAGCTGGGAGAGACATCTCTCCCAGGAGACACTGTGGGAGCCAGCAGTGGGCGGAGCATGCACACAGATTTCTGCAGCACTGCCTGACTAATTTATGAACAGTGCGAGAAGAAGGAGCTGGGCGCACCCCATAGCTGGCAGCGCTGCAGCTAGTGGTCGGGTTGCTGGGGCTGTAGGATGAAAAAGGCGGTATGGGACCTGCACAGTGGTAGGTGCCCCACAAAACTGACACTGCCTCAATCAAGTTGACCCAGCCCTAGGCAATTGCCTAGTTTGTCTATGCCTAGGATCGGCTCTGGTTCAGAGCGGACCTATTATATTAATTTAGAACCCCACTTCTGACACCTGAGCTAGGCGTTATTATTGTCTTAGACTTATTCTAGTCTGACCTTCCATGTCTATCTACATATTTTACATTTTCTAACTGACATGCTAAAAACTGTGCTCACACTGTGATTGTATTTGTGGATGAATTTCTTTTTATCTATGGTACAGTATACTTGTGTCTGCAAATAAACATTGATTATAAAAAAACTAATCTGCAGTCTAGAGGTAAGGAGATAGCTGGAGAATGTGACCCGTGTTGTAATGGTGATCAGCAGTGTTTCTACAATCCTGACAACCACCTTTTTAACAAGCCATAACTGGACAAGTTATACACAGGGGTGGAATTTGATATACCGGCTCTTGGGATCCCGGCACTCAGTACACCGGTGCCGGAATCCCGACAGCCGGCATACTGACAACTTTTCTCCCTCTCAGGGGGTCCACGACCCCCCTGGAGGGAGAATAAATAGCGTGGCATGCGTAGCACGCCACCGTGCCCACAGTGAGCCCGCAAGGGGCTTATTTGCTCTCACCCTGCTGCCGGTTTGCCAGCAGTCAGGATCCCTACACCAATCCACAGCGCTTCCCTAGGAAAAGTGTGCCTATTGTGTCATTCTGATTAAAGGATAAATATAAGTACTCTGTGAGGAAAAATAATATTAATTCATGTATTTACACTTAAAAAGATAGGAATACAGTATCATTATTTATTAATATAAATAATATAAAAATATATAAAATGTGATTAGGAAAAACATAAGTGTTAATAAAGTGTTAGGGTGAGCCAACCTAAAGCAGCCCAGCCACACCAGCACAGGGAGTACCGCACACCAAATCCACCCCATAAATAATTACAAATATGTATGTGTCAAATAGCCCAGTGTAAGGCCACATGATAATGGCTCCTACAGCATCTGAGAGCCAGCTTACCTGGAGACCCCCATAGCTTCTCCAATGGCAATCTGGAATCAGAAATCTCTCCTAATGCTGACCCATCCATGCCTCTCTAAACTGCAATACACATTTATTGGTAAGCTGCTCAATCAGATTGTGATGTCACTCAGGTGCTACAAGGGAGGTCTAATTCTGTGTAAGAATTTTTTTTATCCCTAATGCACACTGAGTGAAATCACATTTGATATATATTTGTATTATTTTAATCACACTTATCACTTACATAGCACCTATGTCCTTCTTAATTAACCATTACTTTTTTTCACCTGTGTGCTGCCCTGGGGTGACCAGCCTATCCCAGTATGATGGGGTCCTGTGCCCAAGTCCAATACATAGTGCTAGGGACACCCAGTGACACAGAGACGCCTTGCCGTTCGGCCTGGGGGCTTAGCCCTATATTTGCTGATGTATGCAACCATGGTCTCTGTATTATTTGATATAATTCTAGTGTTGTTTTTCATTCAGTGTGCATTAGAAAAATAATACTTGCAATAAATAAGTAATAATAATAATAATAATAATAATAATAATAAATAATTAGGGATAACAAAATGTTTTTCTTACACATAATTAGCGCTCCCTTTTAGCACCTGAGTGACATCACAATCTGATTGAGCAGCTTACCAATAAATGTGTATTGCAGTTTAGAGAGGCATGGATGGGTCAACACAACATTAGGAGGGATTGCTGACTCCAGAGTGCCACTGGAGAAGCTAGGGGTGTCTCCAGGTAAGTGGGCTCACAGATGCTGTAGGAGCCATTATCATGTGGCCTTACACTGGGCTATTTGACCCAGACATATTTGTAATTATTTATGGGGTGGGTTTGGGGCGCAGTGCTCCCTGTGCTGGTGTGGCTGGGCTGCTTTAGGTTAACACATCCTAACACTTTATTAACACTTATGTTTTTCCTAATCACATTTTATATATTCTTGTATTATTTTAATCACACCTATCACTTACATAGCACCTATGTGCTTCTTAATTAACCGTTACTAATTTTCACCTTTGTGCTGCCCTGGGGTGGCCAGCCTGTACCAGCATGATGGGGTCCTGCTCCCTGGAACCATACCTAGTGTTATGGACTCCCCAGTGACACAGAGACGCCTGTCCATTCGGCCTGGAGACTTAGCCCTATATCGGCAGATGTATGCAACCATTGTCTCTGTATTATCTGATATTATGTAGTGATATTTTTCACTCAGTGTGCATTAGGGATAGCAAAGTGTTAATTTGAGACATACATACAGTACCTGTATGTATGTCCCAATATATATCTATATATATATATATATAGAGAGAGAGAGAGAGAGAGAGAGAGAGAGAGAGAGAGAGAGAGATTGGATTATTAGAACAATGAGACAAAATAATGAACATTTACAATATATTTCATATATTAAGAGCTGTACTGGTATCAGGGCCGGTTCTAGACCTTGTGGCTCCCAGGGCGAAAGTTTCTTTTGGCGCCCCCCCCCCCCTTAAAGGTAAAAGCATTGGTGCATGCCAAAAATAGGGGCGTAGCTTCTTAGGGAAGGGGTGTGGTCAGTTTTGCTCCCTGTAGTTTTACCCCGAGTAGCTGTTGTGCCCCCAGTACTGCACCCTCAGTAGTTGTGCCCCCAGTACTGCACCCTCAGTAGTTGTGTCCCCAGTAGCTGTTGTGCCCCCAGTAGCTGTGCCCCTTGCAGCTGTGCGCCCAGTACTGCACCCTCAGTAGTTGTGCCCCCAGTAGCTGTTGCGCCCCCTACAGCTGTTCCCCAGTAGTTTTGCCCCCAGTACTATGCCCTCATTAGTTCTGCCCCCATTAGTTGTTGTGCACCCTCAGTTTTGCCCCCAGTAGCTGTTGTGCCACCATTAGTTTTGCCCCAGTAGCTGTTGTGTCCCCATTAGTTTTGCCCCCAGTAGCTGTTGTGTCCCCATTAGTTTTGCCCCCAGTAGCTGTTGTGCCCCCATTAATTTTGCCCCAGTAGCTGTTGTGCCCCCATTAGTTTTGCCCCCATTGCTGTGCCCCTAGTAAAAAAAAAAAAATCAAGAATACTCACCAGCCCCGTTCCTGTTACCCAACAACTGCTGCCCTCCGTCTTCCGCCACCGACGGCACTCCTCGGATCCATAGGAGCGCATAGACACTAGAGGTCAATTATGACCCCTAGTGTCTATGACTGTCCTAAACTGCCGTGCGGTGCGCAATGATGTCAGGCGCACCGCACGGCAGGCACCAGTAGCAGGGAATGGTCCTCTCTGCGAAAGAAAGCTAGATGCTACCTCACTGCGTGTCTAGTGTCCCTGCATGGAGAGGACCTTTTCCTAATTACCGCCACCGCCATCTGGACAGAGTAGCGGCTCTTGCCACGGTGGTGGCGCCCTTGGGACAGCGGCACCCCGGGCAAAAGTCCTGCTTGCCCGTGGCAAGAGCTGCTACTGACTGGTATATCAAATTGGTTGAGGGCTATGGAAGGAAAGAATAACTAAGGTAGAACAATAGTTATTAAGAAACTTTTGAAGGAATAATCCATTCAGACAGTGACCGCTACTCAGACAACTTTAATATTCCCTTTGACAGCAGTAAGGACCATAATTTTCTTATAATCTATGAGATCACTCTCTACTTTTCTATCAAGCAACTCACAGGACTCAATTTCATATCCTTCATCAGTGAGGGCCTTTTTTGCAAAACTCTCATCATAATTCAATGCATACATCCTATCATTACCAGCGGTGAAATAAGTGAAATTTATGGACCCAATTATAATTAAGTGTCCCCCAGGCTTAAGCAGCTTTGACATCTTCCTCAGGTTACTGATGTAATCTTGTTTGTCATGACTAACCACATCCAGCACCCACACCGTGAGTATACAGTCGGCTGGTGGCAACACCTCTGGATCAGTGAGATTTTCTTTGCTTAAGTCAATTTTCACAATGCGTTTAATTGTTTCCTTTAACTTTTCTTCCTGTACTTCTTCTGGGTCACTAAAACAAATAAAACATTACATTATGTAATACAATAGGGTGACGTGTCATTGCAGAATTGTACGATTCACTTCAGTTCTTTTATTCCTCACCCACAAAAATGAAACAAATCAACTTAACTCAAATAGATTTTACCTGTAGCTAATAATGAATTTTGTGCAGCAGTTCACTGTTCTTTACCATCCTAAGTGTTCTAGTGTTCTTTATGTTTATGGTATCAGATATTGGGGGTAATTTCGAGTTGATCGCAGCAGCAAGTTTATTAGCAGTTGGGCAAAACCATGTGCACTGCAGGTTTGGCAGATATAACATTTGCATAGAGAGTTAAATTTGGGTCGGTTATTTTGTTTCTGTGCAGGGTAAATGCTGGCTGCTTTATTTTTACACTGCAATTTAGATTTCAGTTTGAACACACCCCACCCAAATCTAACTCTCTCTGTACATGTTATTTCTGGCCCCCCTGCAGTGCACATGGTTTTGTCCAACTGCTAACAAATTTGCTGCTGCGATCAACTAGGAATTAAGCCCATTATGTGTAAGGTATCTGTAAGGTATATACACAATCAGGACTGGATCTAGACTTTGTGGCACCCCAGGCGAAAAAATAGGAGTGTGGCTTCATGGAGAAGGGGCGTGGTCAGTTATGCTCCCTGTAGAGTTGTGCCCCCCATGGAGTTGTGCCCCCTAGTTGCACCGTGCCCCCAGTACTGTGCCCCCTAGTTGCACCTTGCGCCCAGTACTGTGCCCCCTGTAGAGTTGTGCCCCTAGTTGTGCCGCTTAAAAAATAAAAAATGAATACTTACAATCCCCGCTCCTGCTTCCCGACCACTGCTGCCCTTCGTCTTTACCCACCGGCGCCCCTCTTCTGATCTATGGAAGAGATGTCATGACGTCTCTACCATAACACTACATAGACACTAGAGGTCAATTATGACCCCTAGTGTCTATGTGCCGCTCACACAATGCAGTGCGGTGCGCGATGACTTCATCGCACACCTCAAAGCATTGCATCTACCAAGCACCGGGGGGCACCAGTAGGTTGGTCTTGCCACTGCAGCGGAGCCCACCGGACAGCAGTGGTGCCCTCCTGAAGGCGGCGCCCCGGGAAAAAATCCTGCGTGTGCCCGTAGCAAGATTCGCTACTGTACACAATTGGAACTATGGAATCTGGAGGTATATTCACTATTGTCATCTAAGTGTCTCAGCCCCATTAAAAACTAAAACAATTTTTGATATATTTATTTTCAACTTACTCATCCTTAATTTTCTTATATGTTTAGAATCATGTTTTACCTGATGCCACCCAGTTCGGTAAGATCCTTACATGCATGAGTCCAACTGAAAGCCCCAGTGCGGGTGTTAACCCATTTGGTGAGTTCCATAATACATGACTCGCTTAATTTTAGTATAATGATCTCTTTAAAAAAATCAGTGATATCAAAAAGTTGATGAACGATGGAACCGATACTGATGTCAAACAAAGTTTCTCCTTTAATGCGCCCTGCAGGGAAAGAATCAGATGAGTGCGTTAAAGGCAAATACATAGATTGTGTGTCCCAGCATGGGGCACATATTGAAATTAGAAATGGAGAAAGAGATTTTCATCCACACCAAAAACACAAGCTCACTATTGAGCAGTATTCCAGGGATTAATGGTTCTTTGAATATTAGCAAACTAAATAGTTAAGATCATAATGACCACCTTATGGGTGCTACCCTCCGATTGGGCAACATGTAAAGAATTTTACAAAGAGAAAAAGAATCGTATTCTTACGGGTGCACTCCCTCCCCTTATTTTGTTGTTTAAAATACTATTTATTTCATTTCATTAAAATTCGGTATAGACATACCACCCATATCTAAAAGCCTGTAGGGCTCAATAATTGTTTTCAATTCAACCTTATTTCTGTCTGAGTAAAGCGAAGTATTAAAAAGTGAAATGAAGAAAAAAGAAAAACGTGACAAGAATAATATGATGAAAATAACTAAATATGTGTTAACATAGTTTTAAAATAACTTTTGTACCCGTTCTGTTGTGTGAGTAAAATTTATTGTAGACTTCTCCTATTTTTGAATTCTACTAGTATTTAAAGGCTAGAGTCAAGTATTAACATGCAAAAATAAATAAAATTGACACATTTGTCTCCACACTTATTTTGATGTCTTGTGTGTCTTATGATGTATCCAGGTGTACACTTCCCTATAGGGAATTTAATCCTTCTGTTGCAGCAATCTGGAGAGAATGTGATGTATAATTCTAAAGGTGTTACCGGCAAGCTCTCTATGTCAGCTACTATAACTCCCAACTTCCATGTAGCAGTATTGCACATGTAATTATGTCATGTGTTACGCTTTTGTTGTTCTGTTCTATGCATGGGACTATTTACACACAATGTTATAATGCAACCCCTCTGTGTCTTATTTATTTTATTTTATTTACTATATTAATATGAGGGATTATTCACTAATTCACACTTATGCTGTATGTCACTTCCAAGCACAGTCCCCTTTATACACGTATGATTTGTTTTAGTTTGCATAGGTAATTGGTCTGTGCCGTGTATTCACACTTATGCTACGCATTACAATGCTACTGGCAGATTCAATAAATCAGCTGCTGCAATATCTAGCATTCATATAGTATTATAGCTCAAATAATACTATCCTATATGATGTCTTAATTGTCCTATTATAGACACCGAATTTGTTGGTATGCAATTTCAAAGTACAATCCCTTCTATATGCATTTGATTTCTTAGACTAGCAAGGAGGGTTAGGGTGAATGGTATATAACTTCACTCTATTGCTGTGTGTCACCCTAGAGCGCAGTCCCTTCTGACCATATATAGTTATTTTAGCTTGCACGGATGTTCCGTCCGTGCAGCGCCCCCTTCAAGCGCCACATGTAATACTTGTTATGTTGTTGGCAGACTCAGTAAGTCAGCTGCCGTCCTATTAGACTTTATTGCAGTACTGTCACACAAGTAATTATATGATGTATAATGTTTTATTATTCTGTTACCCTGTTATGAACGTAAAATTATTACCATGTAATTTCTAAATGCAGCTCGCTGTGTATCTATTTACTTTCTTTTATTCATATCAGAAATTACATGGACAATATCTATGCATATATTCCACAACAGATGCTGCATTTATTTTTCGGCTTCATATATAATGCTCTGGTATAAATGGGCGTCCCCACTTGCCCAGATGCTATTAAATCTTGTAGATACTGTTATAGTATTAGTAAATAAATTCTATAAAGGGAGACACAGTGGGGGCATTGTATATCTGACACAGTGGGGGTAATGTATATCTGGCACTGGGGGCATTGCATATCTGGCACTGTGGGGGCATTGTATATCTGCCACAGTGGGGGCATTGTATATCTGACACAGTGGGGGCATTGTATATCTGGCACTGTGGGGGCAATGTATATCTGGCACTGGGGGCATTAAATATCTGGCACTGTGGGGGCATTGTATATCTGGCACAGTGGGGGCAATGTATCTCTGGCACTGTGGGGGCATTGTATATCTGACACAGTGGGGGCATTGTATATCTGACACAGTGGGGGCATTGTATATCTGGCACTGTGGGAGCAATGTATATCTGGCACTGTGGGGGCATTGCATATCTGGCACTGTGGGGGCATTGCATATCTGGCACTGTGGGGGCATTGCATATCTGGCACAGTGGGGGCAATGTATCTCTGGCACTGTGGGGGCATTGCATATCTGGCACAGTGGGGGCAATGTATCTCTGGCACTGTGGGGGCATTGTATATCTGGCACAGTGGGGGCATTGTATATCTGGCACAGTGGGGGCATTGTATATTTGGCACTGAGGGGGCAATGTTACTTCATCATTGGGCATTGTGTGTGTATATTATATATGTATATTATACACACAATGTCCAGTGATAAAGTAATATGTTGCTCAGAGTCTGGCCCTGCCCCCGATCCCAATTCCCACATTGTAAACGAAAATGCAGGCTTTTGCGCATGAACTAGTCATATAAATAGTTTTCACCATCGAATACTTTTGATGTGATGGTTAGTAACCATTGCATCGAAAGTTTCAATGGTGGAGCATTGCCATCATATGATGGTTTGCTTTCGATGTCCATCCCTACCCCAACCCCCACGCCGTCCCCCCAAAAAAAATCACTGGTGCAGTATAACTGTCCTGCCTGGATATTGTGTTATTAGACTATTTTATTCCAAATATTCAAATATTATACAGGGAGACCCTAACCTGGCACCAGGACATTTCTTTTTTAATAGCAGAACCTAAAGTATGTTTGTTTTTTGTTTGCCTTTTACCGAAAAAAGTACCAATACCTTTAATAGAGATGTGCGGCTGCCACTTTTCGTGTTTTGTGTTTTGGTTTTAGTTCTAATTCCACTTTCGTGTTTTGGTTTTGGATCTGGATAATTTAAAAAAAAAAAAACATAAAAATGGCTAAAATCACAGAATTTGGGGGTAATTTTTATCCTACTGTATTATTAACCTCAATAACATTAATTTCCACTCATTTCCAGTCTATTCTGAACACCTCACTCATCACAATATTGTTTTTAGGCCAAAAGGTTGCTCCGAGGTGGCTCTATGACTAATCTAAATGACACAAGTGTGCGGCACAAACACCTGGCCCATCTAGGAGTGGCACTGCAGTGTCAGACAGGAAGGCACTTTTCAAAAACTAGGCAACAAACAGTACCTCATGCAAAGATGTAGAAGAGGTGCAATGAGGTAGCTGTATGACTAAGCCAAGTGACACAAACGATTGGCCCATCTAGGAGTGGTACTGCAGTGGCAGACAGGAGGGCGGATATAAAAAAAAAGGCCCCAAACAGCACATGTTGCAAAGAAGAACAAAAGGTGCACCAAGGTTTCTGTATGACTAAGCTAAGCGATGGGGCAACTTTTCCACTGGCTCACTTCTCCGCTCATATCACTGCTTAGTAAATGTCCCCCTAATTCTCTTACTTCCCGATATGTTAGGAAGATGAAATGTAACCGGTATTGTTCAGGTGGGAAATAGGAAAACTATGTAATTAGAATTTTAATAAAGCTCTCCCAAGATGATGAAAAGGGTGTTTACTTAATGACGTCATTACTGGTGCGTGGCTTGCCTTGCATGAACCATAGCACCCAAATGTGACAAATATGTCACACGCAGCTGCTGCGACCCAAAACATGGCAGCCTGGCGACTGCCTTTGCAGCTAGGGTTACCCTTAATATGCGAGCACTTCGCTGTTTAGTGAAGCACTTATATTTCACCGGGGGGAAGAGGGGGGGGGCTGTACTGGGCACCCCCCCCATCCCCCGCATGTTAGAGAAAGGAGTTGTAGATTTGCAATTTTTCACAAAATTACAACTCATGCTGAATTAAGACCGCAGTCTCTTAGAAACCAGAATAATACCGGATACTGATGACAAGTGGCAGCCCACAGAGCTGACACGTTCTTTCTCCTTACTTCTATCACCACTTTGCTGACGATCTAACAATTAGAACTTACACTCCTCACCTGCATGTAACCTTTATATGGTTCTCCTATGAATCACTGCACAAGCACATTTGGAGTTTTGTTTCCCAGCTGGCATTTCAAGTTTCCTGTACTACTGTAATTATATGGCAGGATCACTGGATTTATACGGAAGGATCACTGCAATTATATGGCAGGATTACTGGAATTATACGGCAGGATCACTGGAATCATACGGCAGGATTACTGTAATTATACGGCAGGATTACTGTAATTATACGGCAGGATCACTGGAATTATACAGCAGGATCACTGGAATTATACGGCAGGATTATTGGGATTATATGGCAAAATCACTGGAATTATACGGCAGGATCACTGGAATTATACGGCAGGATTACTGGAATTATACTATTATTATTATTATTATCCTTTATTTATATGGTTCCACAAGAGATCCGCAGCACCCATTACACAGTACATAATCAAATGAGCAAACAAGACAAAAGCACTTACAGTTCAAGACAATATAGGACAGGTATAGAAAACCCGGGGTTAGGTGCCATCAAAGGGAGCATGGAGTATAAAATAGTGTAAGTAAGCAATGGAAAGGCACATGAGGGTAGCCAGTGAAGGTCCTACAAGAGAGGGGATGTGGATGTACTACATTTGGTGAGGAAGATGAGACGAGCAGCAGCATTGAGGATAGCTTGAAGTGTAGAGAGGCATTTTTGAGGGAGGCCATATAGGAGGAGATTGCAGTAGTCCAATCTGGAGATAACTAGTGAGTGGATGAGGGTCTTAATAGCATCCTGGGTGAGAAAGTGTCTGATCCTGGAGATGTTTTGAGATGGAAATGGCAGGTTTTTGAGAGGTACTGAATGTGTGGTTTGAAGGAGAGCGAGGAGTCAAGGATTACTCCAATACATTGCACTTGGGGGCTAGAGGAGATAGTTGTGCCATCAATGGATAATGAAATTGTATGAGGTAAGGTTATGCGGGAGGGAGGGAAGAGGATCAGCTCAGTCTTAGACATGTTAAGTTTAAGAAAGCGCTGGGACATCCAGGAGGAGATAGCAGAGAGAGACAGTTGGAGATTGAGTGAGGAGAGCAGGGGAGAGGTCAGGGGAGGAAAGGTAGACTTGAGTATCATCAGCGTAGAGATGATATTTTAAGTCAAAAGAGCTAATGAGCTCACCTAACAAGGATGTGTAGAGAGAGAAAAGGAAAGGCCCAAGAACAGAACCTTGGGGGGCACCTACTGGTAGAGGAAGTGGGAGGTGGAGTCATGAGAGGAGACAGAGATGGAATGGTCAAAAAGATAGGATAGCCAGGAGAGAGCAGTATCACACAAACCTAGGGAGTAAAGGATTTGCAGGAGGAGAGGGTGCTCTACGGTGTCAAAAGCAGCAGAGAGGTCAAGGAGAATAAGCAGAGAGTACTGGGCCTTTGGATTTAACTCCTTTGGATTGCGCTTAACCAAGTCCAAACACTGCTTCGAAGTGGTCATTCGATTCCGCTTGTTGTCAACAGTGAGCAAACGCGACACCCATCTTGCAGATAGCTTTGTCATGCCCAAATGTTCATGTAGGATATTCTGCACATGTTCAAATGAGATGCCTATGATCTCAACAATCTCTATGAACTTCACTCACTGGTCTGCCAAAACGATAACATGAATTTTGTTGACCATTTCATCTGTAGTCACCTCAATTGGGCGACCTGCAGGTTCTTCATCGAGGACGGATGTACGACCACACTTGAATTCATTGAATCAATATCTGATGGTTGTAATTGAAGGTGAAAGGTCCCCATAAACGGTTATCAACTCCTCTTTGATTTCCACACACGTCTTCCAATCCAAAAACAAGAATCTAATCACCGATCGGTACTGCATTTTCTCCATAGTTGGAAAAAGCTCAGACTTGCTCACTTACAACAGCTACCAAAACAAAAGTACACCATGAATTTATCTGAATTTCTGACAGTCGTTGTTTGACAGATGACAGTAAACGATGATATACAGGTTTGACGTCAGTGGCGCCATCTGTCTTCAAACATGGGTACTTATCATTCACCCTGTAGCAAAGATGTATGTGAACACATCTATATGTATAGAAATATCATAGTACTGTATGTGTGTGGTATATTAGGTTGGCAATGAAAATATAGACAAAATATAGACATTTATAATGTAGACATCACAGTGCCGTGTGCTGGCCCTGTCCAATAATATCAGGAAAGCTGCCAAAGCCTTTTACCACTGCATATAAAGACACAGTTGCAGGCTTAGACTCATCCCCAAAATGGTCACGCCATACCTGCGTTTGACCTAAGTGGTATGTGCCAGTTTTTGATTAGTACCACAACAATAAGGTCAAAATAAAATGGCTGAGAAAAGTTCATCAGTACCAAGCACATCATGAATTTCTGTCAAAAATGTTGACTCAATGATAGCAGAGCAAGTACAACAAATAAGGTAAGTAATGTTTAGGGCATACTATGGTAGAAGTTTTGATCAAATACATAATATTGACTTCATGCCCGGCGCAGGTGAGGGTAGAAGGGATTGGTGAAGACTAGAGCATGCTCAGCCTTCTCCTCACACTAAGATCAGATGCTGCCAGGTGACGCTTCCAGTCCTCCACTTCACATACTGTAGTAATGCTGGTGAGTGGAGTGTTGCAGCCCAGTCTGGCGTGGGAGGGGAAGGGGGATGTATAGTACAGCACCTGGCACATCAGCATTCCTCCACACCGTGTTCCTCGGCAGCACTGCAGTTAACTAGCGGTGATGGCGGGCGGTAGTGTGGCGTGGCCCAGCGGGTGCCTGTGGAGATTTTTCTGCTTAGCAATGCATTGCGCTGTGTGCAAAGCACCGATCTCCCATACCTAGTTACGGCCCTGGCCATATATGCATTACACCACAAAATATTATTGCACTAAAGTGAATTGACTTATTAAGGCCCATTAAAAAAATAATTTGCACATAACACCACTTTTAACTCAGGCCAACAATGAGACACATATGCATAAAGTGATTTGCATGATTTAAAAAAAAAAAAAAAACATATTCAATCCATGGGTACAAAACTACACACAAAGGCACAACATTTTAATGTTTAACATTTTTTCACACATAACATACAGTCACCGTCCTGCATGGGCCGATCCAAATCCCGAACATAAGTCGCCCTCACAACTTCAGGAGGAATTATGCTCCTCATGGGTTCCTCGTACTCAAGATACGTGGCCACGAATGGGTGTCCACGACCTGTCTGTAATGCAGCCTTTGCCTCCTTGCCCATTTTAGTTTTGACACAGCGCTTTATATCATAGAATCATTTGCGGCACCTGTCCTCTGTCCGCTTGACAACATCCTCACTGTTCACAGCTGTCGGAACTTTAGACCACTGCACTATATACCCCCACATCCCCGACACCTCACTATGTGCCCCCTTATCCTCTGTCAGCTGACACTGCACTATGTTTCCCCCACATACCCCAACACCTCACTATGTGCCCCCACATCCCTAATACCACACTATGTGCCCCCTTATCCCCTGTCAGCTGTCACTGCACTCTATGCCCCCACATCCCCGACACCTCACTATGTGCCCCCTTATCCCCTGTCAGCTGTTACTGCACTATGTGCCCCCTTATTCTCTGTCAGCTGACACTGCACTATGTGCCCCCTTATTCTCTGTCAGCTGACACTGCACTATGTGCCCCCACATAACCTAACACCGCACTATGTGCCCCCACATCCCCGACACCTCACTATGTGCCCCCACATCCCTAATACCTCACTATGTGCTCCCTTATCCCCTGTCAGCTGTCACTGCACTATGTTCCCCCCATCCCCAACATCTCACTATGTGCCCCCTTATCCCCTGTCAGCTGTCACTGCACTATGTTCCCCCCATCCCCCAACACCTCACTATGTGCCCCCTTATCCCCTGTCAGCTGTCACTGCACTATGTTCCCCCCATCCCCAACATCTCACTATGTGCCCCCTTATTCCTTGACAGCTGTCCCTGCACTATGTTCCCCCAATCCCCGACACCTCACTATGTGCCCCCCTTATCCCCTGTCAGCTGTCACTGCACTATTTGCACCCACATCTCCCAACACCTCACTGTATACCCCCTTATCCACTGTCAGCTGTCACTGCACTATGTGCCCCCTTATTCTCTGTCAGCTGACACTGCACTATGTGCCCCCACATAACCTAACACCGCACTATGTGCCCCCACATCCCCGACACCTCACTATGTGCCCCCACATCCCTAATACCTCACTATGTGCTCCCTTAT
Source organism: Pseudophryne corroboree (assembly GCF_028390025.1). Classification (NCBI taxonomy): domain Eukaryota; kingdom Metazoa; phylum Chordata; class Amphibia; order Anura; family Myobatrachidae; genus Pseudophryne; species Pseudophryne corroboree. Next base: position 17,279 of record NW_026967992.1, read on the forward strand.
CCCCTGTCAGCTGTCACTGCACTATATGCCCCCACATCCAATGACACCTCACTGTGTGCCCCCTTATTCCCTGTCAGCTGTCACTGCACTATATGCCCACCATCCCCTGACACCTCACTATGTGCCCCCTTATCCCCTGTCAGCTGTCACTGCACTATATGCCCCCACATCCAATGACACCTCACTGTGTGCCCCCTTATTCCCTGTCAGCTGTCACTGCACTATATGCCCACCATCCCCTGACATCTCACTATGTGCCCCCTTATCCACTGTCAGCTGTCACTGCACTATATGCCCCCACATCCCCCGACATCTCACTATGTGCCCCCTTATCACCTGTCAGCTGTCACTGCACTATATGCCCCCACATCCCCGACACCTGACTATGTGCCCCCTTATCCTCTATCAGCTGTCACTGCACTATATGCACCTCATCCCCTGACACCTCACTATGTGCCCCCTTATCCCCTGCCAGCTGTCACTGCACTATATGCCCCCACATCCCCTGACACCTCACTATGTGCCCCCTTATCCCCTGCCAGCTGTCACTGCACTATATGCCCCCACATCCCCGACACCTCACTATGTGCCCCCTTATCCCCATCAGCTGTCACTGCACTATATGCCCCCACATCCCCTGACACCTCACTATGTGCCCCCTTATCCTCTGTCAGCTGTCACTGCACTATATGCCCCCACATCCCCTGACACCTCACTATGTGCCCCCTTATCCCCTGTCAGCTGTCACTGCACTATATGCCCCCACATCCCCTGACACCTCACTATGGGCCCCCTTATCCCCTGTCAGCTGTCACTGCACTATATGCCCCCACATCCCCCAACACCTCACTATGTGCCCCCTTATCCCCTGACAGCTGTCACGGCACTATGTTCCCCCACATCCGCTGTCACTGCACTATATGCCCCCACATCCCCCAACACCTCACTATGTGCCCCCTTATCCTCTGTCAGCTGTCACTGCATTATATGCCCCCACATACCCTGACACCTCACTATGTGCCCCCTTATGACCTGTCAGCCATCACTGCACTTTTGGGGTCATTCTGACCCATTGGCATGCAGCGGTTGTTCGCTACAGTGCGAACTGGTCAGAACTGCGAATGCACGGCATGCGCACTGCGCACATGCGCCGTTACCCAGCGACAGACGTCCTCAGGCAATGGAGCGCCTAGCATGAAGAAAAGACGCAGCGCTGAACGGAAAGAAGATTGACAGCAGAGAGGCGGTCCGGGGCGGATACTTACCGTTGGAGGCCGTTTTCGGGGAGTGGTAAGAAGAACGCAGGTGTGTCCAGGCGAACGGAGGGCGGATGTCTGACGTGAGGACCTCGACCTTTATCGCTGGATCCGTCACACTGGGTAAGTAGCTGCAGGGCTGGTCTTGTTTTGCAGGAAAAATTTTAAGCATAGCAGGGCCTCACAAGCGAACGCAGCCCTGCTAAGCTAAAATACACTCCCCCATAGGCGGGGATTAGTTGATCGCAGAAGCAGCAAAAAGTTGCTGGCTGCGATCAACTCGGAATGACCCCCTATATGCCTTCACATGTGGCTCCTTATCCCCTGTCAGCTGTCACTGCACTATGTGCCCCCACATCTGATAGTTAAGTTAGACAACAACAGTAAACCTCAGACTGGCTTGGGTTTTGCACACATAAGTAAATATTTCCCAATGAGTCATGAGTCATATTAATATACAGCCTAAAACCATTTTCTGTTGGTACATTGCATTTAATCACATCATATATCATTTTTTATTAACTTTATTGTAATTGAACTCATTATACTACTCATCATCTGGTTCTAAGCACCAGTAACATTCTCCCCTCCCCCCAAAATAAATAAATAAATAAATCACTGGTGCAGTATAACTATTCTATTCCAAATATTCAAATATTATACAGCGAGACCCTAACCTGGCACCAGGAAAAACATTTTTTTTCAATAGCAAAACCTAAAGTAATTTTTTTTTGTTTGCCTTTTACCAAAAAAAGTACCAATACTTTTTATTAGAGATGTGCAGCTGGCTGGAGTTGAGTCCCCAGGTTTGTTGATACCCAGTAGATTGTTTTGCAGCTGACCTCTCCCTAAGACAATCTGTAGTCTAACAAAGGGTTGATGGACATCTATAAACATCCTTGGGTGCATGGTGGAACAAACCATAACTAATCTAAGGGCTACTGCTTATATTTTTATGTGTTCATTTATATTTCGAGTCCATTGTCTTTGTAAAAATAAATGAAATTTTTTTATGAACATTCTTCAACTCGCTGTGGAAATTCCCTGGCAGGTCTGTCTTTTCGTATTGGCTCAATGGGCTCTTGCCCAAGGGCCCCAGGAGTTTAAGGGCCCTTTGCTGATAGCTGAGGGTCCCCTCTTTCCAGGGGTACCAGATTTTTGAAAATCGGCCCTGGGGAACCGGAGCTATCGGACTTGAAACCTGTGGTCCCCATCCAAACCTGTTAATTGCTCTTCCCAGCCAGATATCTCAGGTTCTGTCTGATTTAGAGTTTTTCCAAGGGTATAATCCAAAAGCTGTGACTCTCCCCTTTCGGTGAACACTGGCAGCTTGTCTCTACTATGCTCAGAACCAGAGATATCAGCCTTCCAGCAGATGGTCCCTGCTTCAGCTCCACACGCCTAATAAGCTGTTTTAGATTTTCGTTGGTGAATTGCTCTGGTTCCTGAACTCTGATCCACAAGTCCCTAGAACCATCTGAAAGGTGGGACTGTCTAGTATTTTTATCCCATAAAGCTAAGAAATATATTTTCAGGAACTTGAGATATCTGCAGTCAAGCAAGCTGCCCTCCCACACAAAAATAACAAATATTAAGCCCATTCCACTATCCACCCCTTACCTACGTATTAAACACCCCCTACCACCCCGGAAGTCATGTACCAGGGCTTCTTCATTCAGCCCAATGCCCCCTTCTACAGTTTAGCGCCATCTGTGCAGTAAAGGCGAAATTAGCAGAAATTACTGCTCCAGGTCCTACATGCTGAGCAGAAGATAGAGCACCACCTACCTCCCGCGGGACTTCAAAGCTGCCGCTGATAGCACCCCCCACCCCTACCTCTGAAGGCCCTCCCCCTCCTTTCTGGTTTGCACTTCCCTGGTCAGATTCGGGTCTGTACTATTTCTTTACAGGGATCTGCTGAGGTAACTGAGCTTCTCCACAATTATGTTTAATTAAGATTTTGAATTTGTTAAATGTCAGTTGTCATTCTTCAGATAAGATCTTTGTAGACCTTCCTAGTGTCACTCCAACGCAGGATCCTGGTAATTGGAGGACACTTTAATTGGGTATTTGAACTTGTAGTTAACACTTCCAATAGTGCCCTTTCACTTTCCTTCAGTCACCACCATCAAGTGTGACATTTGCTTCACCTACACCAGCTGTGTGACATGTGGCGTTTACAAAACCCTCTAAGTGTGACTACACTTTTCCTACTCCCTGCATTAAACATATTCCCGCAGAGATCATTTATTTCTTTTGCACAGATACTTGCATCTTTTACATGAATCCAAATCACAAAATGGGCTCACGCTAGCCTCCCGGCCGCATTCTGTCCCATTTGACTCGCAGTCCCCGTGCTACTCCGGGTCGGACTCGGTGACTAGTGTCCTCATCTTCAACCGCCATTGCTGCCGTCAGCTCCCACACATCAGAACGCTGGCTTCCCTGCCAGTATCATCCATCGGAGCAGCCATGATACAGTGATCAGATGACCAGAGTGCAAACCAATCAGAACTCTGTCTGCAGAGTGCAGACATATGACTTGTCCAGCCAATCCGCTGTCAGACCAGGTTATAAAGCTGGTGAGTGGACGCTTCTCCAGTGTCAGTGCTTTGTTGTCCATTGCCTCCTCAAGGCTCCAGCGGTGAATGTCTGTTCCAGGACTCCGTTCAAGGAGTCAAGAGTAATACCAGCTGCTCTCACTGACTCCAATCTTAGGTGTGTCCCAGCTATTCTGCTACCCTGATCACCAGTGTTCAAGTATTCAGCTGTGCTCCGGCTGTTCCAGTTATTCTGCTACCCGATCTGCAGTTCACCAGTGCTCAAGTATTCAGCTGTACTATGGCTGTTTCAGTTATTCTGCTACCCTGTTCTGCAGTTCACCAGTGCTTAAGTACTCAGCTGTGCTCCGGCTGTCCCAGTTATATTTCTACTCTGTTCTGCAGCTCCCTGTTGCTCAAGTACTCAGCCAGGCCCTGGCTGTATCAGATATTCTGCTACCCTGTTCTGCAGTTCACCAGTGCTTAAGTACTCAGCTGTGCTCCAGTTGTCCCAGTTATACTGCTACTCTGTTCCGCAGCTCACTTGTGCTCAAGTGCTCAGCTGGGTCCCGGCTGTCCTGGATATCCAGTAATCCAGCACTACGGATCTCTTGTGCTCAAGCCTCCAGCCATGCCCGCCTGTTCTAGTGATCCAGCCTGTAGGCCGAGCTTGGGTCATTTTTAGTTAATTATAAACCTGCCACATTGTGAATACCCCTGACTCTCTCTCTTCTATATCCTGTATGTGGAGAAACTATATTAAACCTTCAAGTTTTACTCCAACTTTTCAGCGTTTAATTCCTGGTACCAACACTAGTTTGTGTCCATCAGATCCTCAGAGACTGACACTATCTCTTGTACATAGCTAGACAATGGACATGGTGATTAAATGAGTTTCTCCTTCAGGACTGTTTACAAATCTAAAATAGAATCCTCATTAATTGACTATATTGCATCTAGACAACCGTGACATTTCTAGAGTTACACTGTAAGGAGAAAAGAAATGTTGTATTATGAGAAAGCTGATCCCATCGGGAGCACAAATGCGTACTCTCTTTGATACATTTTCTCTGCTTGAAGCCTAATGTAAGAGATATTTGTCTTCTTCTACACAAGCTGAACTGTGGGCGATGAGACAAGTGGGTAATAAACTTGGTCTTGATAAGACCAAATTGGCCCCAAGCTTGTGTAAATATAAGCTTTTCTGATGGGGAAACAAACCAAGTAAAATATTAGCCCATATGCTCCACTAACAAGGACATCAACTTTTAATCAGAATATTTAGGATAGTGCAGTTTTGCTTCACCATCGTTCAGTGGACATTGCTCACATCTTTCAAGCACATACCCAACTGTATCATTTGAACTCTGAAGAGAACTTCAACGAGAAGACCCTGAGAGCTCAGCAAATTGATAAGTACCTAATATCAGCAGCCTTTCCCTGACTCCCGATGGAGGTTGTGACTTCCCTTAAGAGTCCATTTACTTTTACTGAGGCAGAGGTTGCCAGTACATCTTCCCAATCGGGTAAAATCCTGGGACCAGATAGGCAATTGTTTATTATAAAGTTTTTCAGGACAAATTGACCCCCCTCCTATAGCAAGCTTTGAACCAAATGTCTCATATTTTCCATGGTCCCGTTAAGTTCTTGAAGCACCTGTTATGGTAATTCTGAAAGAGGGTAAGGATGCTCCTTCTATCAGCAAATATTGTTTAATACTAATGTGATTTTTTTTTGGAAAAATGATTGCCAATCACCTACAACCATTTATACCTGACATTATCACCAGGACAAGGTAGGGTTTCTGCCAGGCAATGAGGCAAGTGTCAACACCACCACGGTTATTAACCTTCTCCATTATGCCTCAAACTCTTCTATTACCAGGATACTTTTTTCAACAGATGCAGAGAATGTATTTAATATGGTAGATTGGCAGTTCATGTCCAAGGATTTACAACTAAGTTTAGGCACAACCTGCCTTTCAAAAATATTGTCCCTCTACCAAAACCCAAATGCCAAAGTCAGAGTGAATAGGACCCTCTCCCTCTCCTTCTCTATTTCCAGTGGCACTAGACAAGGTTACCCCCTCTGCCCTGTGGGAATACATACTAATTACCGGTGGGCGGGATGCCAGTTGTCAAGATCCCAACAGTGGCATCCCACGCGCCAGTATGCCGGCTGCTGGATGAGCGGTACGAGCCCCCTTGTGGGCTCGCTGTGCTCATCATGTTGCGGGCTGGTAGGCTCGCTATGCTCACAATAGGAACTATTCCCACTCTATGGGTGTTGTGGACAGCCATGAGTGGGAATAGTCCCTATGCGCCGGTATTCTGGCTGTTGACATGGTCGGGTGTTGGGATTCCCGCATTGGTATACTGACCGCCAGGAGGCAGCTGGCAAATTGATTACATCCCCCCCTCTGGTGTTTATACTGGACACAGAGGCCTTGACAACAGCAATTCAGATGAACCCTAACATCAATGGTATACAAGTCAGACCCCATGTGCATAAAATTGGACTTTATGCTGATGATCATCTGGCTCTTGTCACCAATCCCACTGTATCTCTTCTCTGTCTCTAGGCAGAATTCCAGCATTTTGCCCTAAATTCCAAATCCTTTATTGCCCTAAAAGTGAGGAACCCTTTCTTCCGATGCGTTCGCAACTTTCTCCCCTCCAGCCGCAGCGAGTGCCCACGTGTCCTAAACTGTGTTCTTTTAATAAATAATTCCTCTGATAACTCTTTGTGATGTCCCTTTACATATTTAAAGATATTAATCATATCTCCTCTTAGGCGCCTCTGTTCTAGTGTATACATATTAAACCTAGTAAGCCTTTCCTCGTAATTCAGTCCCTCTAGGCCTTTAATCAATTTAGTAGCTCGCCTTTGAACCATTTCAAGTTCACCAATATCTTTTTTATACAGTGGTGCCCAAAACGGAACACAATATTCCAGGTGCGGATGTACCAATGCTTTATGTATGTATTGTCCGTACTGTGAAGAAACCTTTACGTCTCTGTGTACGAAATTTCCTCTCCACCAACCTAAGCGGGTGTCCACGTGTCCTCTGAATTGATCTTACCAAAAACAGATCCCCCGCAAGCTCTGTGTATTGTCCCCTTATATATTTGTAGATGTTGATTATGTCCCCTCTTAGTCTCCTCTTTTCCAGTGTAAACATGCCTAGTCTTGCAAGCCTTTCCTCATATCCCAGCGTCTCCATCCCCTTAATTACAGTAGTTTGATCGCCTGCCTCTGAACCTTTTCTAGTTCCAGGATATCCTTTTTGTAGTATGATGCCCAAAATTGTGCACAGTATTCAGTATGTGGCCTCACTAGGGATTTATATAATGGGAGTATAACACTCTCATACCTTGCGTCAATTCCCCGCTTTATACATGCCAATACCTTGTTAGTCTTCTTTGCTGCAATCGTACTTTGGGTACTGCCACTTTGTTTGCTATCTATGTGAAAACCTAAGCAGTGCCCTAACTAGTCATTTTAGTGCTGTGTGCAAGAAACGTCATTGGCGCCCCCCCATCCCCCCTATGCAAGACAGGGGCAGTGCGTGCCATAGGTGCTTGAAAATTGTTATAGGGGCGTGGCTTCATGGGGGAAGGGGCGTGGCCACAAAATAATACCAATTCATACTACGGTGCACAGTAGTCTCCATTATTCAAATTATACCACACAGTAGCGCCACTACACCAGGTAGAGCCCCTTTTACACATTACGGCAGACAGTCCCCCTTTTTACACATTACGGCAGACAGCGTCCCCCTTTTTACACATTATGGAAGACATCGTCCCCTTTTTACACATTATGGCAGACAGCATCCCCTTTTAACACATTACAGTAGACAGTGTCCCCCTTTATACACATTATGGCAGACAGCGTCCCCCTTTTTACACATTACGGCAGACAGTGTCCCCCTTTTTACACATTGCGGCAGACATCGTCCCCTTTTTACACATTGCGGCAAGCAGAATAGATAGAGAGAGAGAGAGAGAGAGATACTTACCATCTCTCCGCTCTGGCAGTCAGGCTCCTCAGTGCTGGCAAATGATCAGATCCCCGGCAGCTGCAGGGGAGAATAATGAGGAGGGAGGGTGACTGTAGCTGCAGCAGTGCTATGTATTTGCTGGTGGTGTTGCTGCAGCCTTCCCCTTTAATTCTGCATTGGCTGCCCGGCGCCGCTGGGAATGCTGGGATGAAGGAAGCGCATCCCAGCGTTCACAGCAGCGCCGGGCAACCAATGCAGAAGGAGAGGGAACTGCTACAGCGGCGCCACCACCAATTACATAGCGCTACTGTGGCTCCAGTCCCCCTCCCTTCTCTGCTGCCTCCGGCGCTGCTGCTCTCTAAACCTGCATCCTTATACACGTTACGCCACACAGATCTACTGCTAGATCGTTAATGAAGATATTGAACAATGGTGGTCCAAGTACAGAACCCTTGTGGCACACCACTTAATACTTCAGTCCAATTTGAAAAAGTTCAATTTACCACAATGTGCTGCTCCCTATTATCTAACCAATTTTTGATCCAAGTGCATATTGTGCTCCCTAGCCCTAGTTCTTGTAACTTATAGATAAGTCTCATGTGCGGTACTGTGTTGAAAGCTTTAGCAAGCTCTAAAAAGATTACATCCACCTCCTTACCCAGATCAAGGTTCACACTAACCGTTTCAGAAAAACCTAGTAAGTTTGCTTGACATGATCTATCCTTCACAAATCCATGTTGGTTCCTTTTAATTACCTTATTGGCTTCAATTAATTTCTGTATACTATCCCTTAAAATACCATCCAGTACTTTCCCCACAATAGATGTAAGACTAACTGGTCTATAATTACCCAGTTCGGCTTTACTTCCCTTTTTGAATATCGCCACTACTTCCGCTTTACACCTGTCTTAGGGAATTATGCCTGATGTAAGTGAGTCATTGAAGATAAAAAAATAGTGGTCTTGCTAGTTCAGAGTGAAGCTCCATGAGAACCCTTGGATGAATTCCGTAGGGACCAGGTGACTTATTATTCTTCATTTTTTTTAATCGGTCACAGACTACATCCTTCTTGAGTGTGCCCTCAATTTTATTAGTGCAGGCCCCCACAAGCCTTAATCTGGCCCTTCCCACAGAAAAGAGGTGACAGGAGCAGGACAGTGGGGAAAGGACCCAAGGTGAATAAACACAGAATATAAATGACAGGGCAAGGGCACAAGTGAAAGGGATAAAATAATGACAAAGGTGACAGGACTAGGAAAGAGGGGCTAGGATAAAGGTGACAGGATCAGTAGGAAAAGGTCAGGACAGGGGTAACAAGGCCAGTACTGAGATGGCAGTTACAGTACAGTGGGATCAGGACAGAGAGACAGGATAGGAAAAGGACAGGAGTGACATGGCCAGTACAGAATAAAAGGGACAAGAGAGATGGGCAACAAGAGCAGGACAGTAGTGACAGGGCTGGGACAGGGGTGACAGGGCCAGGATATGGGTGACGGGACAGGAACAGGGGTGACAGTGCCAGGATAGGTGTAACAGTACAAGGATAAGGGTGACAGGTCCAGGACAGGGATGATAGGGCCAGGACAGGGGTGACAGGGCCAGGATAGCATGAAAACCCCTTGGTAATGAGCATTACACACCCAGAACATGAAACCTCTGGCAACAAGCATTATCCCTTTGCAATGAGTATTACACACCCAGTGCATGAAACCAATGTCAACAAGCATTAAACCCTGGTATCGAGCATGACATCCAGCGCATGAAACCCCTGGTAACAAGCATTTCCCCTGTCAATGAGCATGACACCAAGCGTGTGAAACCCCTTGGCAATGAGCATTACACACCCCTGGCAATGAGCATGACACCCAGCACATGAAACACCTGCAACAAGCATAACACCAAGAGCATGAATCCCCTGGCTATGGGCAGGTAATTTAAAAGTAAATAGTAGCCTTACTAAGGGGCATAATGTGTAATGGGCATTGTGGTGTGTGGTATAATGTATCACGGACATTGCAGTCTGTGGAAATTGTATAACAGGCATTGCGATGTTTGGCGTAATGTATCACAGGCATTACAGTGTGTGGTATACTGTATCATGGGCATTGCGGTGTGTGGTATAGTGTGTCAGGTGCATTGCTTTGTGTGGAATAATGTTTCACAGGCATTACAGTGTGTGGCATAATGTGTAATGGGCATTATGCTGTGTAATATAATGTGTCACTGGCATCATGGTGTGTGGTATAATGTTACATGCATCTAAAAAACATACCCAAAAATACGACCATACCTTACACAAGACACTGCTAAAACTCTAAACCACGCTCTCATTATCTCCCGCATTGATTATTGCAATAGTCTCCTAACTGGTCTTCCCAAAACAAGACTCTCACCACTACAATCCATTCTGAATGCAGCAGCGAGGCTAATCTTCCTCGCTAGACGTTCATCGTCTGCAGATCCACTCTGTCAGTCCCTCCGTTGGTTACCTGTATTCTACCGCATTCAATATAAAATACTATTACTCACACACAAGGCCATTAACCAAACTACACCAACGTACATCACTTCGCTTATCTCAAAATATCTCCCAACCAGACCTGTTCGCTCTTCACAAGACCTGCATCTCTCATCCACACTCATTACTCGCTCCCACTCACGATTGCAGGACTTTCATTGGGCTGCACCCACTCTGTGGAATGCCCTACCATGCACAATAAGACTCTCCTCTAGTCTCCAAACCTTCAAGCGTTCCCTGAAAACTCACCTCTTTAGGCAAGCATATCAAATTCCAGAACCGCCCACATAACTTTCATAAACCTTCCTATCAAATTGCATCCACTCTGTACAGTCCACACATATCCTCATATGTCTTCTCATTCTTCACTTTCCCTTCCTCTCGAACCCGATTCATCATTGCTGTAAGACCATATCATACAGCCCACCAGAACCTTTACAATCTGGCGGACAACTATGCAATAGAGAGCACCTTTGCTTGTGTATCCATGCCTATTTCCCTATAGATTGTAAGCTTGGGAGCAGGGCCTTCCTACCTGTTGTTATTTCCAATTGTAAAGCGCAATGGAATTTGCTGGGCAATATAAGAAACTGTTGATAAATAATAATAAATAAATGTGTAATGGGCATTACGGTGTGTGGTGTAATGTGCAATGGACATTGCGGTGTAAAGCATAATGTGTAAGGTGCATTACTATAAGGAGAAATAATTGGCAAATAATTTAAGGGGCATGAATCAGGATTTTTTTTCCTGTGGTGGCCAATGTGTGGGCATGTAGGTTGCAAAACTGGGGTATAAGGTAGTCTTTTCCTGCAATGCCATGGCTCTTGCAGCAAGGCCATCTGGCGCGCGCAGAATCTTTACTTTTAAAATGGCAATTGGGGGAACACTTTTTTGGCTTGGGGGAGCAAAATTTCTAGTTACGCCACTGGCTGCAAGGTACTGTGGGATTGAGCTGGGAGAGGCATCTCTCCCAGGAGACACTGTGGGAGCCAGCAGTGGGCGGAGCATGCACACAGATTTCTGCAGCACTGCTTGACTAATTTATGAACAGTGCGAGAAGAAGGAGCTGGGCACACCCCATAGCTTGCAGCGCTGCAGCTAGTGGTCGGGTTGCTGGGGCTGGAGGATGAAAAAGGCGGTATGGGACCTGCACAGTGGTAGGTGCCCCACAAAACTGCCACTGCCTCAATCAAGTTGATCCAGCCCTAGGCAATTGCCTAGTTTGTCTATGCCTTGGATCGGCTCTGGTTCAGTGCGGACCTATTATATTAATTTAGAACCCCACTTCTAACACCTGAGCTAGGAGTTATTATTGTCTTAGACTTATTCTAGTCTGACCTTCCATGTCTATCTACATATTTTAAATTTTCTGACATGTTAAAAACTGTGCTCACATTGTGATTGTATCTGTGGATGAATTTATTTTTATCTATGGTACAGTGTACTTGTGTCTGCAAATAAACATTGATTAAAAAAAATGAATCTGCACTCTAGAGTTCAGGAGATAGCTGGAGAATGTGACCTGAGACTGGTGTTGTAATGGTGATCAGCAGTGTTTCTACAATCCTGACAACCACCTTTTGAACGAGCCATAACTGGACAGGTTATACACAGGGGTGGAATTTGATATACCGGCTGTTGGGATCCCGGCACTCAGTACACCGGTGCCGGAATCCCGACAGCCGGCATACTGACAACTTTTCTCCCTCTCAGGGGGTCCACGACCCCCCTGGAGGGAGAATAAATAGCGCGGCATGCGTAGCACGCCACCGTGCCCACAGTGAGCCCGCAAGGGGCTTATTTGCTCTCACCTTGCTGCCGGTTTGCCAGCAGTCAGGATCCCTACACCAATCCACAGTGCTTCCCTAGGAAAAGTGTGCCTATTGTGTCATTCTGATTAAAGGATAAATATAAGTACTCTGTGAGGAAAAATAATATTAATTCATGTATTTACACTTAAAAAGATAGGAATACAGTATCATTATTTATTAATATAAATAATATAAAAATATATAAAATGTGATTAGGAAAAACATAAGTGTTAATAAAGTGTTAGGGTGAGCCAACCTAAAGCAGCCCAGCCACACCAGCACAGGGAGTACCGCACACCAAATCCACCCCATAAATAATTACAAATATGTCTGGGTCAAATAGCCCAGTGTAAGACCACATGATAATGGCTCCTACAGCATCTGAGAGCCAGCTTACCTGGAGACACCCATAGCTTCTCCAATGGCAATCTGGAATCAGAAATCCCTCCTAATGCTGACCCATCCATGCCTCTCTAAACTGCAATATACATTTATTGGTAAGCTGCTCAATCAGATTGTAATGTCACTCAGGTGCTACAAGGGAGGGCTAATTCTGTGTAAGAAAAAACATTTTGCTATCCCTGATGCACACTGAGTGAAATCACATTTGATATATATTTGTGTTATTTTAATCACACTTATCACTTACATAGCACCTATGTCCTTCTTAATTAGCCATTACTTTTTTTCACCTGTGTGCTGCCCTGGGGTGACCAGCCTATCCCAGCATGATGGGGTCCTGTGCCCAAGTCCAATACATAGTGCTAGGGACACCCAGTGACTCAGAGACGCCTTGCCATTCGGCCTGGGGGCTTAGGCCTATATTTGCTGATGTATGCAACCATGGTCTCTGTATTATTTGATATCATTTTAGTGTTATTGTTCATTCAGTGTGCATTAGAAAAATAATACTTGCAATAAATAAGTAATAATAATAATAATAATAATAATAATAATAATAAATAGGGATAGCAAAATGTTTTTCTTACACATAATTAGCGCTCCCTTTTAGCACCTGAGTGACATCACAATCTGATTGAGCAGCTTACCAATAAATGTGTATTGCAGTTTAGAGAGGCATGGATGGGTCAACATTAGGAGGGATTGCTGACTCCAGAGTGCCATTGGAGAAGCTAGGGGTGTCTCCAGGTAAGTGGGCTCACAGATGCTGTAGGAGCCATTATCATGTGGCCTTACACTGGGCTATTTGACCCAGACATATTTGTAATTATTTACGGGGTGGGTTTGGGGCGTGGTGCCCCCTGTGCTGGTGTGGCTGGGCTGCTTTAGGTTAACACATCCTAACACTTTATTAACACTTATGTTTTTCCTAATCACATTTGATATATTTTTGTATAATGTTAATCACACCTATCACTTACATAGCACCTATGTGCTTCTTAATTAACCATTACTAATTTTCACCTGTGTGCTGCCCTGGGGTGGCCAGCCTGTACCAGCATGATGGGGTCCTGCGCCCTGGAACCATACCTAGTGTTATGGACTCCCCAGTGACACAGAGACGCCTGTCCATTCGGCCTGGGGGCTTAGCCCTATATCGGAAGATGTATGCAACCATTATCTCTGTATTATCTGATATTATGTAGTGTTATTTTTCACTCAGTGTGCATTAGGGATAGCAAAGTGTTAATTTGAGACATACATACAGTACCTGTATGTATGTCCCTATATATACATGTTATGAGCCACGGCTGTGGCTCATTCCTGTTTTGCATGTCAGTTAGGCATTTTATGTTTATAAGTTGTTTTGCAGGCCAGGATTTCCCGTTGCTCTGTTTAAGAGTAATCTTGGTTGCTGCCGCTGGTGAGTCTGTGTAATTGCAGCTTGTTCCCATGTGTTCAGCCTCACCTGGCTGCTAATTGCATCTTGTCAGTTTGGAGTCATGCAACAGGGCAGCTGCATGAAATTATTAATTAGGCCTCTCTGTTATATGCTGGCTGACTGCAATTCACAGACGCTGGTGATATTTCTTGGTTTCCAGTCTCCTAGAGGGCTTGTGTTCTGAGCTTGTTCCTGTCAGTTCCTGAGCTGTATAGCAGTGTCTGACTAGCTGCTTCCTGTGTCGATTCCTATGTCAGTTCCCATGTTGATTCCTGTGTCTGATCATGTGTCCTGTTCTGAAGTCGTTTGGGATTCTGCCAGTCCTCCAGTTATGAGAGTCTGTGTCGGCAGCATTGGGGGTTCCTGTCCTTTTGCCATTATTAATACCGGTTCCGTGAGTAGCGGCTCTGCCGCGTCCGTCGGCCTAGGCCGCTGTATTCAGTTATTATTTTTGTCACTGGTGTTTTGCAGAGGGTTCTGCTTATGCTGTCACCGCCGATACACAAAAAGTATTGTGTCGGCGTGTGGTCAGCATTTCCTTTGTTGTTCTCTTCCTTTGGCAGCAAGCCGCACATACATTTAGTTTTGGGCTAGTTAGTAGCCCCTGGCTTTGTTTGTTTCAGATTAGATGGCCCCTTGTTATCACCCTGTCTCGGTACACTCTTTGTCTCTCATTAAGACCTGAGGGGGCATCAAAGTTGGGCAGACGTAATCCGCCCTTCAAACGCGGCTGCCATGGGCTCAAGCAACCATAGTCTCACAAGAGTGTACTGACAGCACGGGCGAGACAACGGAGATAGGGCGCCAGGGGCTGTTCCCTTTCCATTCCCCTTTCCCAGCGTTACGTCCTGGTGCTCTGGACTCACTTCATAACATCTCCCTTGTTCTGAGCACCAGGAACCTAACAATATATATATATATATATATATATATATATATAGAGAGAGAGAGAGAGAGATTGGATTATTAGAACAATGAGACAAAATAATTAACATTTGCAATATATTTCATATATTAAGAGCTGTACTGGTATCAGAGCCGGTTCTAGACCTTGTGGCTCCCAGGGCGAAAGTTTCTTTTGGCGCACCCCCCCCCCTTAAAGGTAAAAGCATTGGTGCATGCCAAAAATAAGGGCGTAGCTTCATAGGGAAGGGGGGTGGTCAGTTTTGCTCCCTGCAGTTTTGCGCAGAGTAGCTGTTGTGCCTCCAGTACTGCACCCTCAGTAGCTGTGTCCCCAGTAGCTGTTTTGCCCCCAGTAGCTGTGCCCCTTGCAGCTGTGCACCCAGTATTGTGCCCTCGGTAGTTGTGCCCCCAGTAGCTGTTGCGCCCCCTACAGCTGTTCCCCAGTAGTTTTGCCCCCAGTACTGTGCCCTCATTAGTTGTGCCTCCATTAGTTGTTGTGCACCCTCAGTTTTGCCCCAAGTAGCTGTTGTGCCACCATTAGTTTTGCCCCCAGTAGCTGTTGTGTCTCCATTAGTTTTACCCCAGTACCTGTTGTGTCCCCATTAGTTTTGCCCCCAGTAGCTGTTGTGCCCCCATTAATTTTGCCCCAGTAGCTGTTTTGACCCCATTAGTTTTGCCCCCATTGCTGTGCCCCAAGTAAAAAAAAAAATCAAGAATACTCACCAGCCACGTTCCTGTTTCCCGACAACTGCTGCCCTCCGTCTTCCGCCGTCGGCGCCGCTCCTCAGATCCATAGGAGCGCATAGACACTAGAGGTCAATTATGACCACTAGTGTCTATGACTGTCCTAAACTACCGTGCGGTGAGGAATGATGTCAGGCACACTGCACGGCATGCTGCAGTAGCAGGGAAAGGTCCTCTGCGAAAGAAAGCTAGACGCTAGCTCACTGCGTGTCTAGTGTCCCTGCGTGGAGAGGACCTTTTCCTAACTACCGCCACCGCCATCTGGACAGAGTAGCGGCTCTTGCCACGGCGGTGGCGCCCTTGGAACAGCGGCACCCCGGGCAAAAGTCCTGCCGCTACTGACTGGTATATCAAATTGGTTGAGGGCTATAGAAGGAAAGAACAACTAAGGTAGAACAATAGTTATTAAGAAACTTTTTAAGGAATAATCCATTCAGACAGTGACCGCTACTCAGACAACTTTAATATTCCCTTTGACAGCAGTAAGGACCATAACTTTCTTATAATCTATGAGATCACTCTCCACTTTTCTATCAAGCAACTCACAGGACTCAATTTCATATCCTTCATCAGTGAGGGCCTTTTTTGCAAAACTCTCATCATAATTCAATGCATACATCCTATCATTACCAGCGGTGAAATAAGTGAAATTTATGGACCCAATTATAATTAAGTGTCCCCCAGGCTTAAGCAGCTTTGACATCTTCCTCAGGTTACTGATGTAATCTTGTTTGTCATGACTAACCACATACAGCACCCACACCGTGAGTATACAGTCGGCTGGTGGCAACACCTCTGGATCAGTGAGATTTTCTTTGCTTAAGTCAATTTTCACAATGCGTTTAATTGTTTCCTTTAACTTTTCTTCCTGTACTTCTTCTGGGTCACTAAAACACATAAAACATTACATTATGTAATACAATAGGGTGACGTGTCATTGCAGAATTGTACGATTCACTTCAGTTCTTTTATTCCTCACCCACAAAAATGAAACAAATCAACTTAACTCAAAAAGATTTTCCCTGTAGCTAATAATTAATTTTGTGCAGCAGTTCAGTGTTCTTTACCATCCTAAGTGTTCTAGTGTTCTTTATGTTTAAGGTATCAGATATTGGGGGTAATTCCGAGTTGATCGCAGCAGCAAGTTTATTAGCAGTTGGGCAAAACCATGTGCACTGCAGGTTAGGCAGATATAACATTTGCAGAGAGTGCTAAATTTGGGTGTGTTATTTTGTTTCTGTGCAGGGTAAATGCTGGCTGCTTTATTTTTACACTGCAATTTAGATTTCAGTTTGAATACACCACACCCAAATCTAACTCTCTCTGTACATGTTATTTCTGGCCCCCCTGCAGTGCACATGGTTTTGCCCAACTGCTAACAAATTTGCTGCTGCGAACAACTAGGAATTAGGCCCATTACGCTTAAGGTATCTGTAAGGTATATACACAATCAGGGCTGGATCTAGACTTTGTGGCACCCCAGGCGAAAAAATAGGAGTGTTGTTTCAAAGAGAAGGGTCAGTTATGCTCCCTGTAGAGTTGTGCCCACCATGGAGGTGTACCCCCTAGTTGCAGCGTGCCCCCAGTACTGTGCCCCCTAGTTGCACCTTGTGCCCAGTACTGTGCCCCCTGTAGAGTTGTGCCCCTAGTTGTGCCGCTTAAAAAATTAATACTTACAATACCCGCTCCTGCTTCCCGACCACTGCTGCCCTTCGTCTCCACCCACCGGCGCCCCAATTCTGATCTATGGAAGAGATGTCATGACTTCTCTACCATAACACTACATAGACACTAGAGGTAAATTATGACACCTAGTGTCTATGTGTCGCTCACACAATGCAGTGCGGTGCGCGATGACTTCATCGCACACCTCACAGCATTGCATCTACCAAGCACCTGGGGGCACCAGTAGCGGATCTTGCCACTGCAGCGGAGCCCACCGGACAGCAGTGGTGCCCTCCTGAAGGCGGCGCCCCGGGAAAAAATCCTGCGTGCCCGTAGCAAGATTCGCTACTGTACATAATTGGAACTATGGAATCTGGAGGTATATTCACTATTGTCATCTAAGTGTCTCAGCCCCATTAAAAACTAAAACAATTTTTGATATATTTATTTTCAACTTACTCATCCTTAATTTTCTTATATGTTTAGAATCATGTTTTACCTGATGCCACCCAGTTCGGTAAGAGCCGTACATGCATGAGTCCAACTGAAAGCCCCAGTGCGGGTGTTCACCCATTTGGTGAGTTCCATAATACATGACTCGCTTAATTTTAGTATAATGATCTCTTTAAAATAATCAGTGATATCAAAAAGTTGATGAACGATGGATCCGATACTGATGTCAAACAAAGTTTCTCCTTTAATGCGCCCTGCAGGGAAAGAATCAGATGAGTGCGTTAAAGGCAAAGACATAGATTGTGTGTCCCAGCATGAGGGACATATTGAAATTAGAAATGGAGAAAGAGATTTTCATCCACACCAAAAACACAAGCTCACTATTGAGCAGTATTCCAGGGATTAATGGTTCTTTGAACATTAGCAAACTATATAGTTAAGATCATAATGACCACCTTATGGGAGCTACCCTCCGATTGGGCAACATGTAAAGAATTTCACAAAGAGAAAAAGAATCGTATTCTTACGGGTGCACTCCCTCCCCTTATTTTGTTGTTTAAAATACTATTTATTTCATTTCATTAAAATTCGGTATAGACATACCACCCATATCTAAAAGCCTGTAGGGCTCAATAATTGTTTTCAATTCAACCTTATTTCTGTCTGAGTAAAGCAAAGTATTAAAAAGTGAAATGAAGAAAAAAGAAAAACGTGACAAGAATAATATGATGAAAATAACTAAATATGTGTTAAAATAGTTTTAAAATAACTTTTGTACCCGTTCTGTTGTGTGAGTAAAATTTATTGTAGACTTCTCCTATTTTTTAATTCTACTTGTATTTAAAGGCTAGAGTCAAGTATTAACATGCAAAAATAAATAAAATTAACACATTTGTCTCCACACTTATTTTGATGTCTTGTGTGTCTTATGATGTATCCAGGTGTACACTTCACTATAAGGAATTTAATCCTTCTGTTGCAGCAATTTGGAGAGAATGTGATGTATAATTCTAAAGGTGTTACCGGCAAGCTCTCTATGTCAGCTACTATAACTCCCAATTTCCATGTAGCAGTATTGTACATGTAATTATGTCATGTGTTACGCTTTTGTTGTTCTGTTCTATGCATGGGACTATTTACACACAATGTTATAATGCAACCCCTCTGTGTCTTATTTATTTTATTTACTATATTAATATGAGGGATTATTCACTAAGTATTCACACTTATGCTGTATGTCACTTCCAAGCACAGTCCCCTTTATGCACGTATGATTTGTTTTAATTTGCATAGGTAATTGGTCTGTTGCCGTGTATTCACACTTATGCTACGCATTACAATGCTACTGGCAGATTCAATAAATCAGCTGCCGCAATATCTAGCATTCATATAGTATTATAGCTCAAATAATACTATCCTATATGATGTCTTAATTGTCCTATTATAGACACCGGATTTGTTTGTAAGGAATTTCAAAGTGCAATCCCTTCTATATGCATTTGATTTCTTAGACTAGCAAGGAGGGTTAGGGTGAATGGTATATAACTTCACTCTGTTGCTGCGTGTCACCCTAGAGCGCAGTCACTTCTGACCATATATAGTTATTTTAGCTTGCACGGATGTTCCGTCCGTGCAGCACCCCCATCAAGCGCCACATGTAATACTTGTTATGTTGTTGGCAGACTCAGTAAGTCAGCTGCCGTCCTATTAGACTTTATTGCAGTACTGTCACACAAGTAATTATATGATGTATAATGTTTTTATTATTCTGTTACCCTGTTATGAACGTAAAATTATTACCATGTAATTTCTAAATGCAGTCCGCTGTGTATGTATTTACTTTCTTTTATTCATATCAGAAATTACATGGACAATATCTATGCATATGTTCCACAACAGCTGCTGCATTTATTTTTCGGCTTCATATATAATGCTCTGGTATAAATGGTTGTCCCCACTTGCCCAGATGCTATAAAATCTTGTAGATACTGTTATTGTATTAGTAAATAAATTCTCCAGCTATTATGATCTTTTTAGTAATCAGATTACAAATAGCAGTACATTCTTGAGATTGAGCTAGTCACATCAATAGAGAAGTCTAGTACATAATTATTTCTTAGAATGGGTACAGTGTTACCCATGAGCATTTCGCTTGGCTAAAGCTTCGTCACGGTTATAGTGATGTGCGCCCGCCATTCCTGATGGTTTTATTATTCAGAATAGCCAATGAGAAGTGGTGTTCTGACTGTGGATCCTATCAGAGATTATGTCCGATGGTTTGAAAATCTATCCATTGGGAACAATTAGTGACGTATAAAGTGACATCACCCCTCGTCAGCATTTCATATCGTTATCTATTATTACAGTCCCTGTCACCCGTCGTGACAGGGATGCTGAAGCCTGTATACTGATACTACACCTGTTTCTTCATTGATCTCTCATCGATGTGCTCATACATATATATATATATATATATATATATATATCTTGAGATAAACCATATTGTAATAAGTTTCTAGGATATTTTCTTCTGTTAATAAAGATTTTACATTTATTGCACTACATCCTTTTCCATATGATTTATCAGATGATGAGTACTACTTATAATTTATTGATCATTTTTAACAATCTTAACACCTTGATTCATATGTATGCAAATATATAAATAAATATAAAATTAATTATGGAGTTCTTGTCTCCGTGGATAAATTCTGTAATTACCATATTTATTTGTGTGAATAACAAAAAATAAATTGGATTGTGAATATGCCCGGGAAGTTTGTGTATAATAGTGTCAAAATTTGTTATTATGAAGTACATGTGCTGTGAACAATTAATGAAGCGAATGATAATTAATTATGTGAATGATTTTTTCTTGAAGTGTAATTTTTAGGTTTGCCAATGATTTATAAATACATATATATTTTTGAAGAACTAATCGGGAGATATGTAGGATCCATCCCAAAGTAGATTTTATAGTATGCAACACTTAAAGAGAAAATAATGAATTATTTCTCAAATCTCAATGGTACCATTCCTGATTGATTTACAACAGAATATCTCATATTTCTAATAGATTGACTAGGGTCCTATAAGGACATATTAAGTGTAGAACACAATAGAGTTTGGAATCATGAATAATATCACGCAGAACCAACAAGAGGGTCCCTACAGATTATTAAAACTATAGGTGCCCTCCATGCCACCACTTATGAGATATGATGATTCATATCGAGTACAATGAACCATACTAAATAGGGCACCTATATACGGTGTCCTAAGGGAAAATCTGTGTTTCATTTTATTGATATGACTACACAGATTCCGAAACAAATAGACACATGATAACTAGGATACGTTATGTAATTATATCCATACAATCTGATTAATGTAAGAATGTGTGGTATCAATGGAATGTGATATAATTTTCATAGATATTTATTAGGGAAGGGTCACCAACCTAGTTTCATTAATATTGATATATATGATGAATAGGAGAATAACTTCATAATAGTTTTGCATATACAGGGATGATCTATGTAAAAATATCAATATAACTTGTGAACATGTATCTATAACACATTCAGGCCTCTCTATTATTACTATTACTCATAGAATCACCAGACACTTCAGAAATAATGCCTAGGAGACAGTCAGGACACATACTTTGTTAGGATCCATAAAGACTATATATAGTGTTAAATACATAGAATATAAATCAAATTAACTTTATATTACAATGACAATGCTTTCCTGTAACACACATATAGGGTCACTTAAGGATATCAGTCCCTAAATAACATACTAATTTATTAATCATCGGCAAACCTAAAAATTACACTTCATAGAAGTATCTAGCAGTGTTATATAGTTAATTATATCACATGTATATTCATTTACTGAAGAGGAAGATAACTTAATAATATCACAAACATTCTCGAAATTGCAATATATCTTTATACTGTTTTTTTGTTTCACGATTTTGAGCACAAAAAGTTTAATAAATAATATTATTCACATTTTAGTTGCAATGAAGACACAAAATTCATCTCGTTTCCTTCTTTAATAATTTATATAAAAATCATTCACATAATTAATTATCACTCACTTCATTAATTTTTCACAGCACATATACTTCATAATAACAAATTTTGACACTATTATACACAAACTTCCCCAGGCACATTCACGATCCAATTTTTTTTTTATTCACACAAATAAATATGGTAATTACAGAATTTATCCACGGAGACAAGAACTCCATAATTCATTTTATATTTATTTAAATATTTGCATACATATGAATTAAGGTGTTAAGATTGTTAAAAATGATCAATAAATTAAATGTAGTACTAGTCATCTGATAAATCATATGGAAAAGGATATAGTGCAACAAATGTAAAATCTTCATTAACAGAAGAGGATATTATAGAAACTTATTACAATATGGTTTATATCAAGATATATATATATATATATATATATGTATGAGCACATCGATGAGAGATCAATGAAGAAACAGATGTAATATCAGTATGCAGGCTTTGTCATCACTAAATGGATGATGCGTGATGGGGACCAGCATAATAGATAACGATATGAAATGCTGACGAGGGGTGACGTCTCCTTATACGTCACTAACTGTTCCCAACAGATAGATTTTCAAACCATCGGACGTAATCCCTGATTGGATCCACAATCAGAAAACCACTTCTCATTGGCTATTGTGTGTAGTAAAGCCATCAGGAATGGCGAGCGCACATCACTATAGCCCTGATGAAGTTTTAGCAAAGCGAAATGCTCATGGGTAACACTGTACCCATTCTAAGAAATTAATTATGTACTAGACTTCTCTATTGATGTGACTAGCACAATCTCAAGAATGTACTGCTATTTGTAATCAGATTACTAAAAAGATCATAATGGCTGGAGAATTTATTTACTAATACAATAACAGTATCTACAAGCTTTAAAAACATCTGGGCAAGTGGGGACGCCCATTTATACCAGAGCATTATATATGAAGCCGAAAAATAAATGCAGCATCTGTTTTGGAATATATGCATAGATATTGTCCATGTAATATCTAATATGAAGAAAAGAAAGTAAATTGATACACAGCGGACTGCATTTGGAAATTACATGCAAATAATTTTACGTTCATAATAGGGTAACAGAATAATAAAAACATTATACATCATATAATTACTTGTGTGACAGTACTGCAATAAAGTCTAATAGGACGGCAGCTGACTTACTGAGTCTGCCAACAACATAACAAGTATTACATGTGGCGCTTGATGGGGGCGCTGCATGGACGGAACATCCGTGCAAGCTAAAATAACTATATATGTTCAGAAGGGACTGCGCTCTAGGGTGACACACAGCAATAGAGTGAAGTTATATACCATTCACCCTAACCCTCCTTGCTAGTCTAAGAAGTCAAATGCATATAGAAGGGATTGCACTTTGAAATTGCATACAAATAAATCCGGTGTCTATAATAGGACAATTAAGATATCATATAGGATAGTATTATTTGAGCTATAATACTATATGAATGCTAGATATTCCAGCAGCTGATTTATTGAATCTGCCAGTAGCATTGTAATGCGTAGCATAAGTGTGAGTACACGGCACAGACCAATTACCTATACAAATTTAAAAAAAACATATGTGCATAAAGGGGACTGTGCTTGGAAGTGACATAAAGCATAATTTAGTGAATAATCCCTCATATTAATATAGTAACCCAAAATAAAAAATAAGACATAGAGGGGTTGCATTATAACATTGTGTGTAAATAGTCCCATGCATAGAACAGAACAACAAAAGCGTAACACATGACATAATTACATGTACAATACTGCTACATGGAAATTGGGAGTTATAGTAGCTGACATATAGAGCTTGGCGGTAACACCTTTAGAATTATACATCACATTCTCTCCAGATTGCTGCAACAGAAGGATTAAATTCCCTATAGCGAAGTGTACACCTGGATACATCATAAGACACACAAGACATCAAAATCAGTGTGGAGACAAATGTGTTAATTTTATTTATTTTTGCATGTTAATACTTGACTCTAGCCTTTAAAAACAAGTAGAAATCAAAAAGAGGAGAAGTGTACAATAAATTATACTCACACAACAGAACGGGTACAAAAATGATTTTTAAACTTTATTCTAACACATATTTAGTTATTTTCATCATATTATTCTTGTCACATTTTTCCTCATTTCACTTTTTAATACTTCGCTTTACTCAGACAGAAATAAGGTTGAATTGAAAACAATTATTGAGCCCTACAGGCTTTTAGATATGGGTGGTATGTCTATAGCGAATTTTAATTAAATGAAATAAATAGTATTTTAAACAACAAAATAAGGGGAGGGAGTGCACCTGTAGGAATCCGATTCTTTTTCTCTTTGTGAAATTCTTTACATATTGAAATTAATTTTATGATGTATGTTTCATGGCATAATACAGAAGTAATGGACACATGCTATACATGAGACATTGTAATGGCAAAAAAAGCATAAATATATACAGACGCATCATCTTATGTTGTTGATAGCGGCATGTGACTCGCAGGATAGTGGGGGGTGCACATGTGCGCGCCGTCTATTAATTTATTTTAGACTGGAGACCCACGGGAATGGGATCAGTACTAAATGCCGCCGGTCGGAATCCCGGCGGTCGAAATACCGACCACACAATCCCGACAGGGGTGGCGAGCGGAACGCAGCCCCTTGCGGGCTCGCTTTGCTCGCCACGCTACGCTCGGCACACTATTATATTCTCCCTCTATGGGTGTCGTGGACACCCACGGAGGGAGAATATGTTGGGATTGTGGCGGTCGGGATTCCGGCGTCGGTATTTCGACCGCCGGGATTCCAGCCGGCGGCATCTTGACCGCATCCCACGGGAATGACTCAGTTCTTCATGCCGCGTCATAGTGTTACCGCGTTGCATACGCAACAACACTGTAACTACAACACTGTAAGATGACAAATCTGAAAAAATTAGCTTCATGACATCTCTTTCCACACTCTGTGTGATGGCACAGGCCATGCTGCAATACTTACGGCCCTGCTGTACGCTATAACGTCATCCATTTAATTTCTCTGTTACTTAGAATAACCATGCTGTATCAATTTATCCTTCATACAAACCTGTTGCTAATGCGCTGTGCAGCTTCTCTACAATAAACACCACTGTCTCCTCTCTGAACACACTGTCTGGCTCAAAATAACATTTAAGGTAGCCTCTGGAATCCATCCCATGCAGATGATAGTGCTTCAACTTGGGATTGGCTTCCATTCTCTTGTCTCCTGTATCACGAAACGGGATGAGTCTCTGATCTGTAACTGTAGTTTATAGTAATATGTACAGTATGTATGGATGTTCCCTTTATATGCGAAAGGAGCCTACAGTTATTGACTACAAAAATCTTATGACAATATTTAAAGATAATTCAATATTTCACATAACCATGTGATGTTACACCAGTCCAATGTGCCATTAGTCATCAGTGTTTTGTTTCTGATTGTGTTTAAACCTCTATGTTCTATCTTAGTGTAACACACCCTTTTTAAGTCTAGTGAGCTCTTGTATGAATTGTTCCATGACTAGTGCCTCCACCCGAGCATGTATGTAGTTGTTTGGCATATGGGGCTTACTTGGGAAAACTCACTGTTGTGTACAGAACAGCTACAATACTATGTGTACATAAATATTTTTTTTTACATTTATATATATATATAAAACTGTCCCATTGTCACGCCAAACCCAGCTTTTAAGAAGTTGAGGAAGTAAGCTCCACTTAGCATCAGGAGGTGGCCTAATTTGAAGGATTTACTCTTCAGTCCAAATATGGTGCCGAGTACACTCCCGGGGGCAACTGGTTGAATAATCAGACTGTTTGCTTAAAATGCTTGGGCTGTACAATGTGCGGGTGCTCATCATGTAACAATTCTTCTGTCACTCATAAACTGGTAAAAACATTTTCCCTGCATCACTGATGGACTTGTCAGCTTGATCATGTGATTTATTTTCTAATGTGACCCTGTGGCCCTATGTATATTAGAAAACCAATAAAGAATTTTAGGGAAAGGATGACCCAACATCGGTCCTGTATACATTTTACATATTCCATTGGTACAAAAGATAAACCCGTGGAAGTGCATCTTCTTCAAGAAAACCTCAAGTGTCTACATTGGTCAATAAGATTATTGATTGGATTTCACCTCTCAAGAGAGGAGAGGATGGTGGCCTATGGTTATTAAAATGTGAAGCCAGATGGACACATCAACTGGACACTGTGGCACCCGGAGGCTTTAATGAAGTCAACCCGCAAAGTATGTTTCTACATAACTAATGGACACTTAGATAAACCATGGTGTTGATGATTCTGCACGCTGCATTACCATTCCCTACTGAAGATGTATAATTGTGTAACACTAGTAGATCCCTATGAAATACCTGGTGATCCATTTCACAGCTAATTTGCTGGGATTTCTATAAATAATTTCATTATTTTTTTATTAATCATTGTCTTTAATGTGGGCAGTGATTTTCTTGTATTTTTTTTCTTACACATGTACTGCATAAGGTGGGTTCTCTGCTATACCAAACCTCAAACCTGTTATTTTTGCAAGGCATGTTTTCTGGATATTCTGCTCTAGTGTTTAGAGAGGATATTTCCCAATGATGGCATTCTGCACTTTCAGCCCAATTACATTTATTGAACAAGTTGTGACATGTGTTCTGATGTGATTGAAGTGTTGGTTTGCTCCCTGTTCCACTACTCTGTTATTGCTGCTAGTGGAATAGACTAGTACCCCAGTGATGATGCCATCAATGCAGGCACACCACATGGGTGTGGATGTTGCGATGATGTTTGGTATAAATAGACCAACCTGTATGGATAGATGGGTTTGCACCTTCTCACTAAGCACTTTACACATCTTGAAAAATGTTCAGGAGTCCATCACCTGATGGCAACAAGCCATCGTCTGAGTGCTCACAAGCCATAACCTGAGTGCTTTCAAAAAGATCTTGGCTATTTTGCAGTTTAAAAAGGGATTCTTGAAATGGAATATCGGTTCCTTGAGAACGGCTATTTGAGAAAAAACATCAAAGGATATCCCACTATTGCAAGAAACAAGCTTTCCCAACAGGCGTTTAGTATAAAATACTTACAATCAAAATACCGACATGGCATACCTCCCAACATGACCCTTTCCAGGAGGGACAAAATGCTCTGCTCCTGGACTTCCTCTTAATTTATAATTAGCGGCACCTATTTTGAACAGGTTAACGGATGAGAAAGGTGTTTCTCCACAGGTAATGGCAATCATACATTAAGAGGGAAGTCCAGGAGCAGAGCATTATGTCCCTCCTGGATAGGGTCATGTTAGGACGTCTGGACAAGGTTAAAATACAGACATTTATAATGTAGACAGGTAAAATGTCGACCTGAGTTTTTCATTTGGTTTTTGGTGTGTATGTCGACATAGGTGCTATGTTGGGATGAACTTTAGAGACAGGATGGTGAACTATTGCATGTCAATACGTGCTGCCCTGGAAACTAAGGAATCCGACAAACCCTTTGACAAACATTTTGCCATTATGGGTTATTCTATCTCTAGTTTAAAATATATGCTCATAGACCATGCCCTGAGACCAACTTGTGGTGGTGATTACCATAGGAGTCTGTGCCAATGTGAAGCTTATTGAATTCATGAACTCGGTACCCTTGGTCCACAGGGATTGAATGAACATAATACATTAAATATTTTGTTGCGCTAGGGCTTACAGCAATAAACAAACCTTCTCTTTTTTTAGTTTTCTTGTTTTGTATTGTTATATTTTGTTAATTTTATTTTTTGCATACTTAATGTTGACATTTTTGGTGGGATTTTGCATTGTAAACAATTTGTTTATATTTTTTCTACTGTATATACAGTATTGGTGTGTTGGTGCATGGCATTTGTGTCCTGGGTCTCCTCCTTTTAGCATTAATTGTATACAATATTGACTAATTTTAGCTTCTATAAATATGATACAATGTTGCTATTGTATTTCTAAAACTCCATTTGCCCCTCTGCAATTGGAACCCACAGTGGAATACAAGCGACATAGTGTCACTTCTGGTTCTGGTGTTTAAGTACCGGCGTGCATTCCAAAGTGGACCTTCTAATTGGAACACATTGTTGGCGGCATACTGTACCATCACTTCTGGTTTCAGTTTCCAAGTCCCTGCAGGTGTTCCATGGCATGGAACGCACAGGACTTCTGGGATCGGCCCTATATATGTATTTATCAATTTTCTAAGTGCTTGAACAGCCTGCCTCATTGATATTAGCATACATGGGGCTAGTTGCCCTTCTGTAGTAGTTACCTATGTGGACTTACTTGTATTTGCTTATATAAGTTTTTGACTCTTCCTGTAATACTTAATTGGTGGATGTGACTACTGAAGTGCATTGCTTTAAGAGGAGGCCTGGGACTCATTTGTGCTTTGGTGTCCATGAGGAATGATCTCCTTTGCATTTTGATGTATTGACAAAGGTTCCTAGAGTTCCAAAACATTGACTGCTTTTAAGATGCTTGTTGTGAGTTATTAGTAAAGTATCTGTTCTATTTGTTGCTACGTGGTGAGTACCTGTATTTCTGGAATATTTATTACTGGACTTTTGTACCTATGGCGCACCTTTCTGATGTGAAAAAGTAGTTGTGACCACAACTAATGGCTGCCAAGTGGAACCAATCCATTTGGACCTGGGGGCAGATACATGTTTATCCAGCACAGGTGGGGTTGTGAAAGCCATTCAGGATGACTGTGGGGGCTAGGAGGCCAGTGTTTAAATCCGTAGGAGTCCGGGAAGACCACAAATCTCTGTGACTGTGCTTACATTGCTAAGAAGAATCAAGGCCGATGGCCTTGAGTATGAGAAGGCCAGGGGGCCATGTCTAAACATGCAAGAGGCAAAGAGGACTATAAGATGACTAAGAAGCTATACCTGTGAGAGACAGTACTGAGACTTTTTCAGTGATTTTGCATGCAGACTAGCTGTACATTATAGAGAGTAGTTAGCAGTAAGCTAGTGCCCCAAGTTAGTTTTGTTTTACATATATTCTGAAAGTAAAGATCCATTTGTTACATTTATCTAAAAATCTGTGTGTACACCCTAATTAATCACTGTAATCTTTGATTAAACACCACTAATTACACTACTGAGCTAATAATCCTAGATTGTTATGCATAATGAAGAATTACCTTGCAAAAATCTATACAGAAAATGTGCATTATAACATCAGCTTAAGGACAATTTGGATACTTACTGCATGGCATAATGGAGACCGCAAGGCAGAATTTACCTGCATGAAAGTCTCATCAAGTTGATGAATGAAAAAAAAAAGCTTGTTAAATTTGACTATTGTCTGCATATAATATGGGAGTGATGCAAAATTTGCATAAGTGCAAATGTGTGGAATCACAAGTGTGGAAGTGTACACTTTGGGGTATATTTACTAAGGTCCCGATTTTGACCGAGATGCCGTTTTTTCTTCAAAGTGTCATCTCGGGAATTTACTAAGCAAAAATCTCGGCAGTGATGAGGGCATTCGTAATATTTTGGAAGTCCTAGGAAAAAATTACGAATCAAAATACCATCGGTCAAATACGCCTGCAAATTGGTAGAACTCGGTAATTTAATAAAAAGTGCAAATCACAAAATAACCAAACACTGCCGTGAAAAAATACAAATCGTAATAAAGTGCTAAAATAAAACAGACCTGCTTTTTTTACCGTGATTGGATAGGCATGCACGGATCCATGAGATCCGTGCATGTTTATCAGTGGGAAGGGGTGGGAAAGTGTTAATTTTCTTAAAACAAATTGCGTGGGGTCCCCCCTCCTAAACCAAACCAGCCTCGGGCTCTTTGAGCCGGTCCTGGTTAAAAAAATATGGGAAAAAAATTGCCAGGGGTTCCCCCATATTTAATCAACCAGCACCGGGCTCTGTGCCTGGTCCTGGTTGCAAAAATACGGGGACAAAAAGCTTAGGGGTCCCCCGTATTTTTTAAACCAGCACCGGGCTCCACTAGCTGGACAGATAATGCCACAGCCGGGGTCACTTTTATACAGTGCCCTGCGGCCGTGGCGTTAAATACCCAACTAGTCACCCCTGGTCGGGGTACCCTAGAGGAGTGGTAACCCCTTAAATCAAGGCCCTCCCCCTCCAGCCACCCAAGGGCCAGGGGTGAAGCCTGAGGCTGTCCCCCCCATCCAAGGGGTGCGGATGGGGGGCTGATAGCTTTTGTTAAAAGTGTTGAATATTGTTTTTAGTAGCAGTACTACAAGGCCCAGCAAGCCTCCCCCGCAAGCTGGTACTTGGAGAACCACAAGTACCAGCATGCAGCGGAAAAACGGGTCCGCTGGTACCTGTAGTACTACAACTAATAAAATACCCCAATAAAGACATAAGACACACACCTTGACAGTAAAACTTTAATACATACATCCACACCACCATATACACATACTTACCTATGTACCCACGCAGGTCGGTCCTCTTCTCCATGTAGAATCCATGGTGTACCTGTTGAAAAAATTATACTCACCAAATCCAGTGTAGATGGCTCCTCGTGTAATCCATTTGTAATCCTGGTACTTGCAAAATAACAAACCGGACACCGGACCTCGCACTGAAAGGGGCCCCATGTTTTCACATGGGACCCCTTTCCCCGAATGCCAGGAAGCCCCTTTGACTTATGTCCAAGAAGGTTCCATCAGCCATTCAGGGAGCGCCACGTTCTGGCACCCTCCTGATTGGCTGTGTGCTCCTGTAGTGTATGACAGGCAGCACACGGCAGTGTTACAATGTAGCGCCTATGTGCTCCATTGTAACCAATGGTGGGAACTTTTAGCCCAGCGGTTGACCGAGAGTAACCTCACCGCTGACCGCAAAGTTCCGCCAAATCGGGAGAAATACGTATTTTAGTAAATATACCCCTTTGTCCTTGAAGAAGGAAAATAAATACGTGTTTAGGAACACGATGTAGCAGACAAAGGATTAATGAAAAAAATAATTTTCCTGCTAAAAAACAAGTGTTCATCTGTTTTTCTAAAGCAGGATGTGGTTCAGAGAGATACCCCTGGCAAACACAACAAAAGAGACAGTGCTATGATTAATGCTGGTGATTGTAGTGCCAAGTCTTACAAATGTTTTTCTGTATTGAGTATACTTGTGAAAACAAAAGCAATTCCTGTAGTTATGCTATGTGGCAATAAATATGGGAAATACAAATGAATATGCTCCTAGATGAAGTCTGATGGTTACTCTATAGCTAGAGTCAGTGATGTAACTAGGCATTTTAGCGCTGAGCCCCTTTTACACATTACGGCAGACAGTTTGTTAGGATCTCCTGCTCTGTGCTGCCACGTCGCCATGGCAACCGGGAGGCAAGTGTTAGCGAAGTAACCTGAGCGCAGCTGATACTCCGGTCCGGGTTTTTACTGTGCAGTGGTTACAGGCTCTGTGCACGGCAGGGAATCCGGCGCTGGTTTTGTGCTCACTGTCTGTGAGGTCTGAGTGGGGCGTGGACAGCACCTGCTATATAAACCATCCTCTCAGGCTAGGCAAATGCTGCTGAATATTTGTTTGTTAGTCAGTTCCAGAGAGTTAGCTAGTACTGTGTTACTTTGTATTTACTTGTTGCTTACTGCAAATAGGCCTTGGGATTCGGTACTTCAGTCTGCCAATCCGGACCTAGCAGTAAGACTGGAGTCAGTTGTTTAACCTGCTGGGGTTCTTTTGCTATTCTGTGAACCCAGCAGGTTTGCGGCTGTACTCTCAGACCTGCCTGCTTAATCCTCTCTCACTGTGCAGGGCGTCCAGGTGTCAGTTTAGTGGCAGTAAGCTGAACCTGTGCCCTGCAAGTGGGGGTTAGGATTGTGGATACTCTCCTTGTGTCTATATTTCTATCTCTGACCAAGGAGTTTATTTCCACACCCGTTGGTAACCCTTTAGGGTTCTTTCTGTTGCTCTTAGCAACATCATTTCGGGTGCTCCACATGTTAAATCACTACATCTCGCCTCATTGTCTGCTCTATTCCATCTGAGCATTCCTGACACTAGGGAGACACCCAATTCCTGAGCCTTCGGGATTCTTTGTTCACTTTGTGTTTATTAGTTATTCCAGCACCTTCTGTGTATGTTATGTTATACTCCCAAGTCTGTCTGTGAGTTCGTTTGCTTTGCATCCCTCTCTGTTCATACACCGGTATACTCCTGTCAGCACTGGTGTGCGTAACATATTCAACAGCCCTACTCCTATTTAAATTTTGTGGGAATATGGAGCATACCCCTCAAAATACTTTGCAACAGGTGGTCGATCAGGTGCAGGTCCTGACTCGACAATTTAATGAGATGTCCATTAAAATGAACACCCCGAAGGCCGCTAGCGGAGCTCACGCAGCAGCAGCAGCAAGTTCAGGGGTCAAGGAGCCCAAAGTAAATCTCCCGGATCGTTTTTCTGGAGATCGCTCCCAGATCTTTTGTTTCAAGGAGAGCTGTAAGCTATATTTCAGGCTTAGGCCCCAGTCTTCTGGGTCGGAGATTCAGCGGGTGGGCATAGTGATTTCCTTGCTACAAGGAGACCCACAGGTCTGGGCATATGGGTTGCAGCCTAACTGTCCGTCGCTTAAAAGTGTTGATGCTTTTTTTACGGCACTGGGCATTTTGTATGATGACCCTGACAAGATGGCTTCAGCCGAGGCTCAGATTACGGTCATTAAGCAAGGGCGACGGCCAGCTGAATTTTATAGTACGGAGTTTCGGAGGTTGGCTCATGATACCCAGTGGAATGAACCAGCCCTGAGAAACCAGTACCGAAGGGGCCTTTCTGACCAGATAAAGGACCAACTGGTACAATATCCCTCGCCTGATAGCTTAGATCAGCTCATGCAGTTATCCATCCGGGTGAATAGACGGCTGAGAGAGCGTAGGCTTGAAAGGGAGACCGCAGTTTCCTTTTTTCCCAAGGGAACCTCAGACTCTGAGGAATATTCCGAGGAGCTTATGCAGATTGGGGCTACCCGCCTCTCCTCGCGTGAGAAGACGCGGAGGAGACAGCAGGGTTTGTGTTTGTACTGTGGGAATTAAGGTCATGTTGTAGTATCATGCCCAGAAAAGCCGGAAAACTTCAGGGCCTGTCAGGCCAGAAGTCAGAATTTCCCAAAAAGACTTTTCTCATTCCGGTGACTTTGGAGATCCTCGGCCAAACTGTCAAGACTGAGGCCTTTGTTGACAGTGGGGCCGATGGGGTTTTCATGGACCGTCAATTCGCCCTGGAACACTCTGTTCCCTCAGTACCTTTGGCATCAGAGATTGAGATCTGTGGGTTAAACGGGGAACCATTGTCCCAGGGTAAAATTACCTCCTACACCAGCCAAATTCCTTTGTTTATTGGAGCCACACACTCTGAAAAATTGTCTTTCTATGTGACTGTCTGTTCTTTTGCCCCATTGGTGTTGGGGTTACCCTGGTTAAGGGCCCATAACCCTCAATTTGACTGGGTCTCTGGGGAGATTCTTAGTTGGGGTAGTGATTGTTTCAGGAGTTGCTTGAGCCTTCCAGTCAGGCTCTCGCAGCTAAGTTTGCCAGGATTGCCAGGATGTTATGCAGATTTTGCGGATGTGTTCTCCAAAAAAGTTGCGGAGGTACTACCTCCCCATTGCCCCTATGACTGTGCCATTGATTTGTTGCCGGATGCTAAGCTTCCCAAGAGCAGGTTGTACTCCCTGTCACGTCCTGAGACTCAGGCTATGGCAGAGTACATTCAGGAGAACTTGGCTAAGGGATTTATCAGACCCTCACAGTCCCCAGTTGGGTCGGGTTCTTCTTCGTGGGTAAAAAGGACGGTTCGTTGCGACCCTGCATCGACTTCAGGGAATTGAACCGTATCACGATTAAAAACTCGTACCCACTGCCTCTCATTTCGGTTTTGTTTGACCAGCTTCGTACTGCCACCATTTTTTCTAAGATTGACCTACGCGGTGCTTACAATCTAATCCGAATAAGAGAGGGGGATGAATGGAAGACTGCCTTTAATACCCACTCAGGGCATTATGAATATTTGGTGATGCCTTTTAGGCTCTCTAATGCCCCGGCAGTCTTCCAGGAATTCATGAACGATGTGCTCAGGGAATATTTGGATAGATTCTTAGTTGTTTATCTTGATGACATCCTAAACTTCTCCCATTCCCTGGAGTAACATCGGAAGCATGTACGCTTAGTCCTCCAGAAACTCAGAGACCACCAGCTTGGGGCGAAGCGAATTTGAAGTTCAGCAAATCGCATTTCTAGGGTATATTATCTCCCCAGAAGGTTTCCAAATGGAGGGTTCTAAGGTACAGGCAGTCCTGGATTGGGTGCAGCCCACTAGTTTGAAGGCGCTTCAGCGTTTTCTGGGCTTTGCTAATTTTTATAGACAATTTATCGCTGGATTTTCGTCTATAGTGGCCCCCTTGGTGGCACTCACTAAGAAAGGGGCGGATGTTGCTCACTGGTCTTGTGAGGCCAAAGCGGCCTTTGCCCGTCTCAAAAGGGCATTTGTCTCGGCCAAGGTGCTGCGACACCCAGATCCAGAGTGTCCTTTTGTGGTGTAGGTGGATGCCTCTGAGATTGGTATTGGGGCAGTGCTCTCTCAGATGGGGGTGTCTGATAATCGCCTTCATCCCTGTTCTTACTTTTCCCGTAAATTTTCATCTGCCGAGATGAATAATGACGTGGGTAACCGGGAATTGTTGGCCATAAAGGATGCACTCGGGGAGTGGAGACACTGGCTTGAGGGGGCTAACTTTGTGGTCTCAATTCACACCGACCATAAGAATCTGGCATATTTAGAGTCAGCGAAGCGGCTCAATGCCAGGCAGGCATGATGGGCTTTGTTTTTTGCTCGCTTTAATTTTTTGATAACATATCGCCCTGGGTCAAAAAACATCAAGGCTGATGCGCTCTCGTGTAGTTTTGCTCCAGTCCAAGAGACCACCAAGGAGCCATTGCCCATTGTGTCCCCATCATGTATTAAAGTGGGCATTACCCAGGACCTCTTGTCATTAGTCCTTAGAGCACAGGAGCAGGCTCCTCCAGACCTTCCGGTAGGTCTCTTGTTTGTGCCTCCTAGGTTAAGACAGCGAGTGTTCCTGGAATTCCATGCCAAGAGGTCGGCAGGGCATCCGGGTATTGCCAGAACTCGGGAGTTGCTGTCTAGGGCGGTGTGGTGGCCCTCGGTGGCTAGGGATGTGGATCAGTGGGTTCGGGCATGTGACGTTTGTGCCCGAAATAAAACTCCTAGAGAGGTTCCTGTCGGCCCATTACATCCACTCTCTATTCCATCTAAGCCATGGACCCACATTTCCATGGATTTTGTGGTGGACTTGCCCAAATCCTCGGGGATGACAGCCATTTGGGTTGTCGTTGACAGGTTTTCGAAGATGGCGCATTTAGTTCCACTGGTTGGGTTGCCATCGGCCAGACGCCTGTCTGAGTAATTTATGCTGCATGTTGTGCGCCTCCACGGGTTGCCACTTGATGTGGTCTCTGACCGCGGATCCCAGTTTGTGGCCAAATTCTGGAGGGCATTTTGTTCTGATCTCCAGATTTCTGTGAGCTTGTCGTCAGGGTACCATCCACAGTCTAATGGGCAGACTGAGAGGGTGAACCAGTCTTTGGAGCAGTTCCTCAGGTGTTATGTCTCCAAGTGTCATACTGACTGGGTTGCTCATCTGTCCATGTCGGAGTTTGCCTATAACAACGCGGCTCACTCTGCTACAGGGATCTCTCCCTTCCTTTGTGTGTATGGGCATCATCCTAAGGCCAATTCTTTTGACCCCCTGGATTCCACGCCTGGTGGTTCCTCTGTGGTTTCGGGGTATTTGGAGGAAAGTGAAGAAAGCCCTTGTGTCTGTGTCATTAGTGACCAAAAGGGGTTTTGATAAGCGGAGAAGACCCAGCAGGTTTGTGGCTGTACTCTCAGACCTGCCTGCTTAATCCTCTCTCACTGTGCAGGGCGTCCAGGTGTCAGTAAGCTGAACCTGTGCCCTGCAAGTGGGGGTTAGGATTGTGGATACTCTCCTTGTGTCTATATTTCTATCTCTGACCAAGGAGTTTATTTCCACACCCGTTGGTAACCCTTTAGGGTTCTTTCTGTTGCTCTTAGCAACATTATTTCGGGTGCTCCACATGTTAAATCACTACATCTCGCCTCATTGTCTGCTCTATTCCATCTGAGCATTCCTGACACTAGGGAGACACCCAATTCCTGAGCCTTCGGGCTTCTTTGTTCACTTTGTGTTTATTAGTTATTCCATCACCTTCTGTGTATGTTATGTTATACTCCCAAGTCTGTCTGTGAGTTCGTTTGCTTTGCATCCCTCTCTGTTCATATACCGGTATACTCCTGTTAGCACTGGTGTGCGTAACACAGTTCCCCTTTTTACACATTACGGCAGACAGAGTCCCTTTTTACACATTGTGGCAGACAGCGTCCCCCTTTTTACACATTACGGCAGAGAGAGTCCCCCTTTTTACACATGGCGGCAGACATCGTCCCTCTTTTTACACATTACTGGCAGACTGTGTCCCCCTTTTTACACATTGCGGCAGACTGCATCCCCTTTTTACACATTGCGGCAGACAGCATCCCCTTTTTACACATGACAGCAGACAGCGTCCCCTTTTCACACATTACAGCAGACTGCGTCCCCCTTTTTACACATTGTGGTAGACAGCGTCCCCCTTTTTACACATTATGGCAGACTGTGTCCCCCTTTTTACACATTGCAGCAGACAGCATCCCCGTTTTTACACATTGCAGCAGACAGCGTCCCCTTTTTACACATTGCAGCAGACAGTGCCCCCTTTTTACCCATTATGGCAAACAGCATCCCCTTTTTACACATTACAGCAGACAGTCCCCCTTTTTACACATTGCGGCAAACAGAATAGATAGAGAGAAAGAGAGAGAGAGATACTCACTATCTCTCCGCGCTGGCAGTCAGGCTCCTCGTGCTGGCAGATGATCAGATCCTTGGCAGCCACAGGGGAGAAGGAGGAGTAGGGAGGGGGACTGGAGCCGCAGCAGCACTATGTAATTGGTAGAGGCGCCGCTGCAGCCGTTCCCTCTAATTTCGCATTAGCTGACTGCCGCTGTGAATGTTGGGATGAGGGAAGCACATCCCATCATTCACAGCAGCACCGGGCAGCCAATGTGGAAGGAGAAGGGACTGCAGCAGCGGTGTCACTACCAATTACATAGCGCTGCTGCAGCTCCAGTCCCTTTCCCTCCTCCTCCTTCTCCGCTGCCTCCAGCGCTGCTACTCTCCTCTCCTGCCTCCTGACCGGCTTCTTCAACGCGGCGCACACAGCAGAGGCGGCTTGTAATGAGTCAATTTGACTCATTACAAGCCGCTGGCTGTTGCATCCTCAGGGTAACTACGCTGTGTGCCAGGCACACCTGGCACACACGTAGTAACGGCCCTGATGTGCCCCCTTATCCCCATCAGCTGTCACTGCACTATATGCCCCCCATCCCCCAACACCTCACTATGTGCCTCCTTATCCCTTGTCAGCTATCACTGAACTATATGCCCCCCGACACCTCACTGTGTGCCCCCTTATCCCCTGTCAGCTATCACTGCACTATATGCCCCCACATCCCCCGACACCTCACTATATTCCCCCTTATCCTCTGTCAGCTGTCACGGCACTATGTTCCCCCACATCCTCTGACATCTCACTATGTGCCCCCTTATCCCTGTCAGCTGTCACTGCACTATATGCCCCCACATCCCCGACACCTCACTGTGTGCCCCCTTATCCCCTGTCAGCTGTCCCTGCACTATGTTCCACCACATCCCCCGACACCTCACTAAGTGCCCCCTTATCCTCTGTCAGCTGTCACGGCACTATGTTCCCCCACATCCTCTGACACCTCACTATGTGCCCCCTTACCCCTGTCAGCTGTCACTGCACTATATGCCCCCACATCCCCCAATACCTCACTATGTGCCCCCTTATCCCCTGTCAGCTGTTACTGCACTATATGCCCCCACATCTGATAGTTAAGTTAGACAACAACAGTAAACCTCAGACTGGCTTGGGTTTTGCACACATAAGTAAATATTTCCCAATGAGTCATGAGACATATTAACATATAGCCTAAAACCATTTTCTGTTGGTACATTGCATTTAATCACATCATACTGTACAGTATATAATTTTTTATTAACTTTATTGTAATTGAACTCATTATACTACTCATAATCTGGTTCTAAGCACCAGTAACCCCCCTCTCCCTCCTACCCCACCCCCCACGCCGTCCCCCC
The DNA here is from genome assembly GCF_028390025.1 of Pseudophryne corroboree. Taxonomy (NCBI): domain Eukaryota; kingdom Metazoa; phylum Chordata; class Amphibia; order Anura; family Myobatrachidae; genus Pseudophryne; species Pseudophryne corroboree. Next base: position 55,419 of record NW_026967992.1, read on the forward strand.
CCAAAAAATCACTGGTGCAGTATAACTGTCCTGCCTGGATATTGTGTTATTAGACTATTCTATTCCAAATAATCAAATATTATACAGGGAGACCCTAACCTGGCACCAGGACATTTCTTTTTTAATAGCAGAACCTAAAGTATGTTTGTTTTTTGTTTGCCTTTTACCGAAAAAAGTACCAATACCTTTAATTAGAGATGTGCGGCTGCCACTTTTCGTGTTTTGTGTTTTGGTTTTAGTTCTAATTCCACTTTCGTGTTTTGGTTTTGGATATGGATAATTTAAAAAAAAAAACATAAAAATGTCTAAAATCACAGAATTTGGGGGTAATTTTTATCCTACTGTATTATTAACCTCAATAACATTAATTTCCACTAATTTCCAGTCTACTCATCACAATATTGTTTTTAGGCCAAAAGGTTGCTCCGAGGTGGCTGTATGACTAATCTGAATGACACAAGTGTGCGGCACAAACACCTGGCCCATCTAGGAGTGGCTCTGCAGTGTCAGACAGGAAGGCACTTTTCAAAAACTAGGCAACAAACAGTACCTCATGCAAAGATGTAGAAGAGGTGCAATGAGGTAGCTGTATGACTAAACCAAGTGACACAAACGATTGGCCCATCTAGGAGTGGTACTGCAGTGGCAGACAGGAGGGCGGATATAAAATAAAAAGGCCCCAAACAGCACATAGGAGGTCATTCCGAGTTGTTCGCTCGCAAGCCGATTTTAGCAGAGTTGCTCACGCTAAGCCGCCGCCTACTGGGAGTGAATCTTAGCATCTTAAAATTGCGAACGAAAGATTCGCAATATTGCGATTACAAACTTCTTAGCAGTTTCAGAGTAGCTTCAGACTTACTCGGCATCTGCGATCAGTTCAGTGCTTGTCGTTCCTGGTTTGACGTCACAAACACTCCCAGCGTTCGCCCAGACACTCCTCCGTTTCTCCAGCCACTCCCGCGTTTTTCCCAGAAACGGTAGCGTTTTTTCCCACACGCCCATAAAACGGCCTGTTTCCTCCCAGAAACACCCATTTCCTGTCAATCACACTACGATCGCCTGAGCGATGAAAAAGCCGTGAGTAAAAATACTAACTTCATAGCAAATTTACTTGGCGCAGTCGCAGTGCGGACATTGCGCATGCGCACTAAGCGGAAAATCGCTGCGATGCGATGAAATTTTCCGAGCGAACAACTCGGAATGACCACCATGATGCAAAGAAGAACAAAAGGTGCACCGAGGATTCTGTATGACTAAGCTAAGCGATGGGGCAACTTTTCCACTGGCTCACTTCTCCGCTCATATCACTGCTTAGTAAATGTCCCCCTAATTCTCTTACTTCCCGATATGTTAGGAAGATGAAATGTAACAGGTATTCTTCAGCTGGGAAATAGGAAAACTATGTAATTAGAATTTTAATAAAGCTCTCCCAAGATGATGAAAAGGGTGTTTACTTAATGACATCATTACTGGTGCGTGGCTTGCCTTGCGTGAACCATAGCACTCAAATGTGACAAATATGTAACACGCAGCTGCTGCGACCCAAAACATGGCAGCCTGGCGACTGCCTTTGCAGGTAGGGTTACCCCTAATATGCGAGCACTTCGCTGTTTAGTGAAGCACTTATATTTCACTGGGGGGGAGGGCCGGGGGGGCTGTACTGGGCATCCCCCCCCCCCATCCCCCGCATGTTAGAGAAAGGAGTTGTAGAATTGCGATTTTTCACAAAACTACAACTCATGCTGAATTAAGACCGCAGTCTCTTAGAAACCAGAATAATACCGGATACTGATGACAAGTGGTAGCCCACAGAGCTGACACATTCTTTCTCCTTACTTCTATCACCACTTTGCTGACGATCTAACAATTAGAACTTACACTCCTCCTCACCTGCATGTAACCTTTATATGGTTCTCCTATGAATCACTACACAAGCACATTTAGAGTTTTGTTTCCCAGCTGGCATTTCAAGTTTCCTGTACTACTGTAATTATGTGGCAGGATCACTGGATTTAAACAGAAGGATCACTGCAATTATATGGCAGGATTACTGGAATTATACGGCAGGATCACTGGAATCATACGGCAGGATTACTGTAATTATACGCAGAGCCGGCCATAGGCATAGGCAAACTAGGCAATTGCCTAGGGCATTTGATATGCCTAGGGGCATCAGCAGCTTCTGCTGATTAAAATGATATGCAGCATGCCTATATTCTGTATGTAGCATTTCATATGCAGATACAGCCACAGTCTCACACAATATATAGACATGCTGCATATCATTTTAATCAGCAGAAGCATCCTAGCCACATAGCAATGCAAATAAGATGAATTTTAATTAAAAAAATGTGCCCGACGTTAGCATTGAGGCAAGATTTCTGAGGACACATCTGTATCCAAGCAGAGGCAGAGGTCACAGTGTTAGTGGCAGTGTGAGTACTGTATGCATGTGAGTGGGTTGGTTGTACAGTAGTATTCGGGATATGTGTAAGAAGCATTATGTGTGTCATGTAAAATGCATTAATAATCTGCAACATATGTGTAAGGGGCACTATGTGTGTCATTATGTGTATAAGGGCATTAATAATGTGCGGCATATGTGTAACAGGGTACTACTGTATGTGTGTCATTATGTGTATAGGGGCACTAATAATGTGCAGCAAATGTGTAGGGGGCACTATGTGTGTTATTATGTGTATAAGGGCATTAATAATGTGTAAGGGACATTATGTGTAAAAGGGCATTAATAAAGGTTGTCATAATGTGTAAGGCACATTATGTTTATAAGGACATTAATAATGTGTCTCATATGTGTAAGGGGCATTACTGTGTGGCATTATGTGTATAAGGTGCTCTACTATGTGGCATTGCATATAGAAAGGGCACTACTGTGTCGTCTAATGTGAATAAAGAGCAATAGGGTGTTGTGTAATGTGAATAAGGAGCAATTCAGTGTGATGTAATGTGAATAAGGGGCTCTACTGTGAGGATTAACGTTTATAAGTGAAAGTGATACTACTGTGGGATGTAATATGAATTATGGACACTATCGTATGATAAAATGTGAATAAAGTTGCAGTACTGTGTGGCGTAATTGGAATTGGGGTTACTATTGTGTGGCCATGCGCCTTGCCAGCAAAAACACACCCCTTTTTGGGCTGAGCGCCAAATGTGCGAACTGTTCCTATCTAAAATATAGGGGGTACAAAAACCAAAATAAGGACTGCTATGGATGAGGGGTGATGGTGCTGATGCTGGGAAAGAAGTGCAAGGTCAGAGGTGGAACCAGCGGTGGTGCTAGGGGGCACCAGCCAAAATCTTGCCTAGGGCATCATATTGGTTAGGGCCAGCTCTGATTATACGGCAGGATTACTGTAATTATACGGCAGGATCACTGGAATTACACAGCAGGATCACTGGAATTATACGGCAGGATTATTGGGATTATATGGCAAAATCACTGGAATTATACGGCAGGATCACTAGAATTATACGGCAGGATTACTGGAATTATACTATTATTATCCTTTATTTATATGGTTCCGCAAGAGATCCGCAGCACCCATTACACAGTACATAATCAAATGAGCAAACAAGACAAAAGCACTTACAGTTCAAGACAATATAGGACAGGTATAGAAAACCCGGGGTTAGGTGCCATCAAAGGGAGCATGGAGTATAAGATAGTGTAAGTAAGAAATGGAAAGGCACATGAGGGTAGCCAGTGAAGGTCCTGCAAGAGAGGGGATGTGGATGTACTACATTTGGTGAGGAAGATGAGACGAGCAGCAGCATTGAGGATAGCTTGAAGTGTAGAGAGGCATTTTTGAGGGAGGCCATATAGGAGGAGATTGCAGTAGTCCAATCTGGAGATAACTAGTGAGTGGATGAGGGTCTTAATAGCAACCTGGGTGAGAAAGTGTCTGATCCTGGAGATGTTTTGAGATGGAAATGGCAGGTTTTTGAGAGGTACTGAATGTGTGGTTTGAAGGAGAGCGAGGAGTCAAGGATTACTCCAATACATTGCACTTTGGGGCTAGAGGAGATAGTTGTGCCATCAATGGATAATTAAATTGTGTGAGGTAAGGTTATGCGGGAGGGAGGGAAGAGGATCAGCTCAGTCTTAGACATGTTAAGTTTAAGAAAGCGCTGGGACATCCAGGAGGAGATAGCAGAGAGAGACAGTTGGAGATTGAGTGAGGAGAGCAGGGGAGAGGTCAGGGGAGAAAAGGTAGACTTGAGTATCATCAGCGTAGAGATGATATTTTAAGTCAAAAGAGCTAATGAGCTCACCTAACAAGGATGTGTAGAGAGAGAAAAGGAAAGGCCCAAGAACAGAACCTTGGGGGGCACCTACTGGTAGAGGAAGTGGGAGGTGGAGTCATGAGAGGAGACAGAGATGGAATGGTCAAAAAGATAGGATAGCCTGGAGAGAGCAGTATCACACAAACCAAGGGAGTAAAGGATTTGCAGGAGGAGAGGGTGCTCTACGGTGTCAAAAGTAGCAGAGAGGTCAAGGAGAATAAGCAGAGAGTAGTGGCCTTTGGATTTAACTCCTTTGGATTGCGCTTAACCAAATCCAAACACTGCTTCGAAGTTGTCATTCGATTCCGCTTGTTGTCAACAGTGAGCAAACGCGACACCCATCTTGCAGATAGCTTTGACATGCCCAAATGTTCATGTAGGATATTCTGCACATGTTCAAATGAGATGCCTATGATCTCAACAATCTCTATGAACTTCACTCACCGGTCTGCCAAAACGATATAATGAATTTTGTTGACCATTTCATCTGTAGTCACCTCAATTGGGTGACCTGCATGTTCTTCATCGAGGACGGATGTACGATCACACTTGAATTCATTGAATCAATATCTGGTGGTTGTAATTGAAGGTGAAAGATCCTCATAAACGGCTTTCAAGTCCTCTTTGATTTCCTCACACGTCTTCCAATCCAAAAACAAGAATCTAATCACCGATCGGTACTGCATTTTCTCCATAGTTGGAAAAAGCTCAGACTTGCTCACTTACAACAGCTACCAAAACAAAAGTACACCATGAATTTATCTGAATTTCTGACAGTTGTTGTTTGACAGATGACAGTAAATGATGATATACAGGTTTGACGTCAGTGGCGCCATCTGTCTTCAAACATGGGTGTCAGGTTCGGTTTGATTTGTGTCCCCGGAGGGGGCGCTAGTGGGTCAGTGGAGGTAGGATGGAAGAAGTGAGGAGGCTGGATTGGATTCCAGCGCATGTGCGCGTTGTTGTTTTATTAAACAAAAAGGTCAAACAATATGGCAGCAGGAATACTTGCAATAACAAACAATAAATGCAATGGGTATGGTGCAGCGTGGAAGCTGAGAGTCTATGGTAATAACAGTAGCTGTATAAACGATCAGGGGATCGTTATGCTGGTATGGGAACCAGAGATAGTTGACCGTGGAGCCAGCAGAGATAGTAGCAATGGTAGCAAGCCTGGTAGCAAATGCAGGAGACAGGTGTAAAGTTCACAGTGCTGTTGGAAATTACACTGGCAGCTTGCAGGCTGATGCACAAGTGAGATGATGAGATGCACCTAGAGAGAGAGTCTCTACTGCAGAGGGCTGGAGCACACTGTAGCTGTGAAAGGTGTGGAGCCTGATAACAGATGCAGGAATGCTGGTGCTTGTGGTTCCACGGTGGTATCAGAACAGGCTGGAAGGCCAACAGGAACACAGGGGAACTGGAGAACGGATCCAGACACACGAGTAGCAGGAGTGACACGAAGTCCAGGACAAGGACTGACTCACCCTGCTGCTCCTGATATACCCCTTGGTCTGCAGGCATTGGCTGGACTGGAAACGAGGAGGTGTGGCCAAGCTCCGGATTGGCTGCCACACTAGTCTGAGGAAAACTGTCATGGCAGCGCCCATGCAGCGGCCCGGCGGGAACGCGGCGTGCTTGCACGCCCGCTGACAACAGGAGCGTTCCTAGGCCCAGGATGACATCCAGCGACAGGGAGACTAGCGACAGCAAAACGTAGGGACCCCGGACGGAGACCGCACCGACGGACAGATGCAGCTGTGGTAAGTCGATTCCTGACAGTACCCCCTCCTTTATGGGTGGGCACCGAACACCCACGTGGCTTGGAAGGATGAGTTCTGAGGAAGACACGGACCAACCTTGGAGCATGGACATCTGTAGCATTTACCCAACTCCTCTCCTCAGGACCATAACCGGACCAGTCGATGAGATATTGCAGACGACCGTACCGGCAACGGGAATCCAGAATCTTCTCTATTTCGAACTCAATGCCCCGCTGGGTTCGTATTTTGGGACCAACTGGAAGTGCTCTTTGGAAACGATTCAGGATCAAAGGTCTGAGGAGAGAGACATGAAAGGCATTAGGTATTCGTAGAGAAGGAGGCAATTTCAGCTTGTAGGCCACAGGACTGATAACTTTATCAATGGAGAAAGGACCAATGAAGCATGGGGCAAACTTCATCGACGGCACTCTGAGACGAAGGTTTCGAGTGGAGAGCCAAACCCTATCATTGGGTTTTAGGCTGGGAACTGCACGTCTTTTGCGGTCGGCAAAGATCTTGAAGCCTTTTTTTTTTTTATAATCTGTTTTTATTGAAAGGAATACAGACATGTACCAGCATGTAAAACACATATAAACATCAATTAACGGCGTAATGCAGTGTCGTATAAAAACATAAACCAGTCAACAGACATTTTTCCAATATGTCCAAAGTCTGCATTAACATTTTTTAGAATAAAAAAACCCATAAAGAACATAGATACAGAATGAGAAAAAGAGAATAATAAGGAGGAAAGGTGACCTAGACGAGAATGCTGAGCATAGAAAAATATGCGAAATACACAGAAAAGGTTCAAACCGGTTGGTCCGGGGTAGGAGTCCATTAATATACCGCAACTAGGCTCCCCTCTCTCGTCTTATCTTATAGAAGAGATATAAGTCTTGTTCGACTCAAAGGCCTTGTATTCTATCCGGGGCAACCACGTGGCAATAAACTCAGACCGTCTATCCCCAGCACTCAGTAATATATCTTCCATATTCATGTAGTAGTCTAATCTAGTAAACCAGGTGTACCGTGTAGGAGGACTAGAGGATCTCCACATAGTGGGGATTACTGCCCGTGCAGCGTTGCCTAGGTGCCGTAGTAGTGAGGACTTATAGGTAGCGAGTGGGGTCATGGAATGATTCAGTAACCAATAGGCCGGGTCAGATAAAACAGGGACATTTAGGATCTCGCCGGAAATAGATATGACATCTTCCCAGAAAGTTTTAATCAGGGGACAGGTCCACCAGATATGCAGCAGAGAGCCCAGGTCTCCACGACATCTCCCGCAGGCGGGAGAGATGGACTGGGAGATGGCGTGGAGGAGGGTAGGGTGCCTATACCATCTCATCAGAATCTTATATTGTGTTTCTCTGACCAGTATGCACATGGAACTTTTGTGGGTTTTAAGAAAAATAGCATCCCAATCCCTGTCCGAGAGCGAGATGTAAATATCTCTCTCCCATTTCTGAGTAAAAAGAGGAGGGGGCAAGGAATCAGACGCACATAGGAGTCTATACAGGGTGGACACAGTATGTAAGGGATTCAGGGGCGCAACACACATTTTTTCAAATGCCGACAGCTCCCGGGACGCCCGACGGTACTTATTGTCCGTGTATAGAAAGTGTCGAACCTGCAAGAACTTCCAGAAGTCTGCCTGCGGAATCTCCCACTTTGCCCGAATCTCCGAGAATTGCTTAATTCCGGACGGTTGGACTAACTGACCTACCCTAAAAGTCCCTCCAGCGCACAGTTTTGGTAATACTCTAGGGAGAGACCAGGTGGGAACGTCGAGTTGCTCAGAAAGGAGGTAAGAGGGCCAAAGACCGAGGAAATGTATGAATGTCGTCTTATCCCTTTCCAGAAGGATAGCATGGGAGAAACAGTCGGGTGAGGGTGCGGGAGTTTGGGCAAAGTCGGGAGCCAAGGGAAAATTTCTGGGTACATCTGAACACACAGGCCCTCCAAGACCACCCATTGTTTAACCTCCCGACTCCTGGTCCAATCCAAGACCCTGCTTAAGAGGATTGCATGGTAATAGGTTTTAATATCTGGAAGTTGAAATCCACCTTTTTTAGGCGAGCGAGTCAGAACAGATCTCCCAATTCTGGGCCTCATACGGCGCCAAATGAATTGTTGGATCAAGGATCTTACTGTCTGGAACCAGGAGTCCGGGATTCGAACTGGTAAGGTCTGGAGGAGATAGAGCAATTTAGGGAGTGTGTTCATCTTTACTACGTTGATTCTGCCTAGCCACGAAAGATTATGGTGTTGCCATCTGCAAAAGTCATTTCTGATGGCCTGGAGAATAGGGTGGAAATTCAGGGACACCAGACGTGATGAGTCGCTGGAAAGTTGGACTTCCAGATATGTAATGTGTGAGTCTCTCCATATAAATGGAAAAGTGGATTTCAAGACCGTTAAGTCCTTTTGAGGGGTTGAGATATGAAGGGCATAGGATTTAGACGTGTTAACCTTAAAACCAGAGATTGAACTGAAAATGTCCAACTCGGACATTAGGTGAGGAAGTGAGTGGGCAGGTTGTGTGACTGTCGTCAGTGGGTCATCTGCAAATAGAGCAAGTTTATATTCTATGTTGCCTGCTTGAACCCCCTTAATATCGTCGTTCGCCCTAATAGCCCTGGCCAGGGCTTCAATACAAAGAACGAAAATCAAAGGGGACAGAGGGCAGCCCTGTCTCGTTCCGTTACTTATAAAGAAGTTATCCGAAAGAGATCCAATAACTCACACTCTGGCTGATGGCTGCGTATAAAGTGAAGGTATTCTGTGGAGGGCTCACGGGCCCAGCCCAATGTGCTCCAGCACCGCCCTCATGAAGTCCCAATTTACTCTGTCAAAGGCCTTTTCGGCATCAGTAGACAGCAACACAGTAGGTGTCCTGCTGCTAGAGGCCAGATGTATAAGGTTGAGGATTTTTGTCGTATTATCCTTTGCTTCACGGCCAGGGACGAAGCCCACCTGGTCGTTGTTGATGAGGGATGGGAGAAACTCGTTCAATCTAAGTGCCATCAATTTCGCAAAAAGTTTAAGGTCCACATTGAGCAAAGAAATGGGCCTGTAACTGGAGCACACTGAGGGGTCCTTCCCCTGTTTGGGGATCACAGTAATGTGGGCCTCTAGGGATTGACGTGAGAAGTGGGTTTCCGCGGATATGGAGTTAAAAGCCTGTAACAATCTGGGGGCGAGGGTTTCCTTAAATGTCTTATAATAGGTGGCGGTAAAACCATCGGGCACGTGCTTTTTCATAGGGGTGTGATGGAAATAACGTGTTCCACCTCATCTAAGGTGAAGGGTGCTTCTAGAGAGTCATGGTCGGTAATAGACAGCTGAGGGAACGCCACTTTAGCTAAGTATTTCTTGGATCTTAACATATTAGAAAGGGGGTCATGGGTCGGAGAGGGGTCACCTAGGTTGTATAGAGCATTATAGTAATCTTTAAAGGACCTTGCTATCTCTGGTGTCTTAAAGCATACGGAGCCCGTACTGTTTTTCATTGAGGGGTTGAAGCCTTTTTAAGAGAAGCATGAATCTTCCTCCATATTGATGCGAACTGACTTAAAGCAGAGGTGGCTGCAGGAAAATCGATGTTGGGAAGGTCTTGGAAATCTGGAACACGAGGATGTTGTCCATAAACAGCAAAGAACGGAGTGGTTTCCGTGGCGGTATGGTAGCGGAAGTTGTGAGCGAATTCGGCCCACGGAAGCAGGTCTACCCAGTCATCTTAGGAAGATGAAACATTGAGTCTTAAAAAGGTCTCCAACTCCTGATTTACCCTCTCCGTCTGCCCATTCGTCTGAGGGTGGTAGGCTGACGAAAACTTGAGGTTGACTTGCATAGCAGAACAAAGGGCTCTCCAAAATCTTGCCACGAACTGAACTCCACGGTCAGATATAATTTCAGTAGGTAGTCCATGTAAACGGAAAATCTCCCGTAGGAAGATTTGAGCAAGTTTCGGAGCAGAAGGAAGACCCTGGAGTGGAACAAAATGGGCCATTTTGGTAAACCTGTCAACAACTACCCAAATGGTATTGAATCCTTGAGAGGAGGGAAGGTCAGAGATGAAGTCCATGCGGAACTGGATCAGACGTTTCTTCTTCGGATTCCATAGAACGGGACAGAGCATCTGCTTTGGTATTCTGGGAACCTGAGCAGAAATGAAGCTTGAAGTTGAAACGGGAGAAGAACATAGCCCACCGGGACTGGCGAGGATTAAGACACTGGGCTGCCTTTAAGTAGAGCAAGTTCTTGTGATCCGTGTAGATGTTGAATGGACACTTTGCCCCTTCCAGGAGATACCTCCACTCCTCGAGGGCCAGCTTGATCGCCAGTAATTCTTGATCACCAATGGAATAATTAGCTTCCGCAGGAAGGAATTTGCGAGAGAAGAACCCACAAGGATGAATCTTCCCATCAGTTCCAATTTGGGAGAGAACAGCTCCAACTCCCACTGTAGAAGCATCTACCTCCAACTCGAATGGCTTGTTAACATCTGGTTGCGACAGAACTGGGGCGGACATGAAAGCCTGCTTGATTTTTTGAAACGCAGCCAAGGCATCTTCTGACCAGTTGGAATGATCTGCCCCCTTTCGAGTTAAGCTGGTAATAGGAACAATGACAGTTGAGAATCCTCTGATGAATTTCCTATAATAATTAGCGAATCCCAGGAATCGCTGAATGGACTTGAGAGTACTCAGAATAGACCAATTAGCAATAGCTTCTAACTTTGTCGGGTCCATCTGGAGATCCGATCCAGAAATTATACACCCTAGGAAGGGTATGGAAGAAACTTCGAAGGTACATTTATACAACTTGCCGTAGACACGGTTCTCACGAACTTGTAGGCGATGTGAAGAGAGATCTTGGGAGAAGATGAGGATATCATCCAGGTAAACTACGAGATATTTATACAGAACATCACGGAAGATTTTGTTAACAGGGGCATTGCTCAACCCGAATGGCATTACTAGGTACTCGTAATGACCATCCCGGGTATTAAAGGCTGTCTTCCATTCATCACCACTTCGGATTCTGATGAGATTGTAGGCACCGCGGAGATCTAACTTGGTGAAGATGCGGGCTCCTTTGACTCTATCAAATAATTCATTGATGAGAGGTAATGGATAGCTGTTTTTGACGGTAATATCGTTGAGGCCCCGGTAATCGATGCATGGACGTAATCCTCCATCTTTCTTTTTAACAAAGAAAAAGCCTGCACCAGCGGGTGAAGACGAAGGGCAGATGAACCCTTTCTGTAAATTCTCCCTGATGTATTCACTCATTGCCTCGGTTTCAGGAACGGATAACGGATAAGTACGCCCTCTAGGTGGCTTCTTGCTGGGAATGAGGTCAATGGGGCAATCCCACTCTCTATGGGGTGGCAGAACATCAGCGGCCTTTTCACTGAAGACGTCAGAGAAATCTTGGTAGGCCTCAGGAAGACTTGACTGGGTTTTAACTTCAGAAGACCTTACAGGACAAACTTGGGCTAAGCAGGACTGGCAGCAATGTGAACCCCAGGAAGTCAGTTGTAACGTGGACCAGTCAATCTGCGGACTATGTAGCTGGAGCCAGGGCATACCCAACACGATCTCCTGGGTTGCCTGAGGAATGACTAGAAACTTCATTAACTCAGAATGCAGGAACCCGACTCCTAGTACCACTGGCTTGGTTTGGTGAGAGATATAACCCTTGGAAATTCGGCTACCATCCACTGCAGTGATATAGACTGGATATGTGAGTTCGCAGACTGGCAAACGAAACTTATCAACTGCAGCTTGAGTAATAAAGTTTCCAGCAGCTCCACAGTCCACTAACGCGGTTGCAGATTGAAGTCCAGCCGTAGTCTCTAAAGTCACAGGAAGAATAAGGTCTTGGGTTGAAGGAGCTTGTCTAGAAGATCCCAACTTGACTCCTCCTTTACAAGCCAGGATCTGGCGTTTCCCGAACGCGCTGTACAATAATTGATTTGGGGACCTGTAGCTGCACAATAAAGACACAGTCTCTCTCGAAGTCTTCTTGACCGCTCCTCAGGAGTTAAGCGGGACCTATTAATTTGCATAGGCTCATCAAAAGGTGGAGGCTGAAATTGTACTGAAGGTACCATTCTTGGCTCGCGAGGCTCACTACGAGCATGCTCACTGTTGCGTTCGCGAATGCGAGAGTCCAACTTGATACACAAAGAAATTAACTCTGATAATTGCTCAGGAATGTCACGGGTTGCCAGTTCATCTTTGATCCGATCCGAGAGCCCATGCCAGAAGGCTGCTACCAGGGTTTGGTTATTCACTGAATCTCTGCGGCTAACGTCTGGAACTGGATGACGTATTGGCCCATACTACGGGTACCTTGATGAAGTTGGGTAAGATCTGCAGAGGCTGATGTTGCACGACCCGGTTCATCAAAGATGCGTCTGAAGGTTGACACAAATTCGGTATAGTTGTTCATCAGAGGGTCAGCACGTTCCCATAGAGGAGACACCCAACTTAAGGCTGATCCAGAGAGCAGTGAAATAATGTAGGCAACCTTGGATCTTGGCGTGGGGAAATTGTGTGATAACAACTCAAACTGGATTTCACATTGATTAAGAAACCCGCAACATAGCTTCGGACTGCCATCATATTAGCTGGGCACGGGCAGGTACAAGCGTGACACTGGAGTTGATGCAGCCGGTGAAGAAGAACCCACAGCACTTGCAGGTGCTGGGGTAACTGGAACTGGAGAATCAAGTACACTAGGCAGAGATTGTTGTAGTGTATCGAGACGGGAGGACATTCCTTGCAGGAACTGGAACATCTGCTGCTGCGCCGCCTCTTGACCATCCAAATGAGAGACCAGGTTTTGTAAGGCCCCTGACCCCACATTCTGACCACCATCCGAGTCCATCGGTCCTGGACTTACTGTCAGGTTCGGTTTGGTTTGTGTCCCCGGAGGGGGCGCTAGTGGGTCAGTGGAGGTAGGATGGAAGAAGTAAGGAGGCTGGATTGGATTCCTGCGCATGTGCGCGTTGTTGTTTTATTAAACAAAAAGGTCAAACAATATTGCAGCAGGAATACTTACAATAACAAACAATAAATGCAATGGGTATGGTGCAGCATGGAAGCTGAGAGTCTATGGCAATAACAGTAGCTGTATAAACGATCAGGGGATCGTTATGCTGGTATGGGAACCAGAGATAGTTGACCGTGGAGCCAGCAGAGATAGTAGCAATGGTAGCAAGCCTGGTAGCAAATGCAGGAGACAGGTGTAAAGTTCACAGTGCTGTTGGAAATTACACTGGCAGCTTGCAGGCTGATGCACAGGTGAGATGATGAGATGCACCTGGAGAGAGAGTCTCTACTGCAGAGGGCTGGAGCACACTGTAGCTGTGAAAGGTGTGGAGCCTGATAACAGATGCAGGAATGCTGGTGCTTGTGGTTCCACGGTGGTATCAGAACAGGCTGGAAGGCCAACAGGAACACAGGGGAACTGGAGAACGGATCCAGACACACGAGTAGCAGGAGTGACACGAAGTCAAGGACAAGGACTGACTCACCCTGCTGCTCCTGATATACCCCTTGGTCTGCAGGCATTGGCTGGACTGGAAACGAGGAGGTGCGGCCAAGCTCCGGATTGGCTGCCACACTAGTCTGAGGAAAACTGTCATGGCGGCGCCCATGCCGTTGCCCGGCGGGAACGCGGCGTGCTTGCACACCCGCTGACAACAGGAGCGTTCCTAGGCCCAGGATGACATTCAGCGACAGGGAGACTAGCGACAGCAAAACGTAGGGACCCCGGACGGAGACCGCACCGACAGACAGATGCAGCTGTGGTAAGTCGATTCCTGACAATGGGTACTTATCATTCACCCTGTAGCAAAGATGTATGTGAACACATCTATATGTATAGCAATATCATAGTACTGTATGTGTGTGGTATATTAGGTTGGCAATGAAAATATAGACATTTATAATGTAGACATCATAGTGCCCTGTGCTGGCCCTGTCCAATACACCCTTAATATCAAGAAAGCTGCCAAAGCTTTTTACCACTGCATATAAAGATGCAGTTGCAGGCTTAGACTCATCCCCAAAATGGTCATGCCATACCTGCGTTTGACCTAAAAGGTATGTGGCAGTTTTTGATCAGTACCACAACAATAAGGTCAAAATAAAATGGCTGAGAAAAGTTCATCAGTACCAAGCACATCATGAATTTCTGTCAAAAATGTTGACTCAATGATAGCAGAGCAGGTACAACAAATAAGGCAAGTAATGTTTAGGGCATACTATGGTAGAAGTTTTGATCAAAGACATAATATTGACTTCAATACATGGGTACAAAACTACACACAAAGGCACAACATTTTAATGTTTAAAAAAATTTCACACATAAAATACACTCACTGTCCTGCATGGGCCGATCCAAATCCCGAACATAAGTAGCCCTCACAACTTCAGGAGGAACTATGCTCCTCATGGGTTCCTCGTACTCAAGATACGTGGCCACGAATGGATGTCCATGACCTGTCTGTCATGCAGACTTTGCCTCCTTGGCCATTTTAGTTTTGACACAGCGCTTTATATCATAGAATCATTTGCGGCATGTGTCTTCTGTCCGCTTGACAACATCCTCACTGTTCACAGCTGTAAACCTCAGACTGGCTTGGGTTTTGCACACATAAGTAAATATTTCCCAATGAGTCATGAGTCATACTAATATATAGCCTAAAACCATTTTCTGTTGGTACATTGCATTTAATCACATCATATATAATTTTTGATTAACTTTATTGTAATTGAACTCATTATACTACTCATCATATGGTTCTAAGCACCAGTAACCTTCTCTCCTCCCCCCCCCCCCCCCCCCAAAAAAAAAAAAAAAAAAATCACTGGTGCAGTATAACTATTCTATTCCAAATATTCAAATATTATACAGGGAGACCCTAACCTGGCACCAGGAAAACATTTTTTTTCAATAGCAAAACCTAAAGTATTTTTTTTTTTTTTTTTTGCCTTTTACCAAAAAAAGTACCAATACTTTTTATTAGAGATGTGCGGCTGACTGGAGTTGAGTTCCCAGGTTTGATACCCAGTAGATTGTTTTGCAGCTGACCTCTCCCTAAAACAAACTGTAGTCTAACAAAGGGGTTGATGGACATCTATAAACATCCTTGGGTGCATGGTGGAACAAACCATAACTAATCTAAGGCTACTGCCACTACTTTTATGTTTTTATATTTTTATGTGTTCATTTATATTTGGATTCCATTGTCTTTGTAAAAATAAATGACATTTTTTATGAACATTCTGCAACTCGCTGTGGAAATTCCCTGGTGGTAGTCATGATTTATTGGGGAGGACATTACCCTGGAGGATGGTGTAAAGATACCTTTCTGTGAATATAGGGCTTATTCCATAGTTGAGTGTCTTTCCCTATGGGAAATAATACCCTGTGTTATACCCGTGTGAATGGGATGTGTAAATGAAGACTAAAGAAACCTTTTGATGAACGCATCATATTTTATTGAGGTCAGTCGAAGCGTCACTTGTTTAATTAAGGAGGAATCAGCATTTATAGACTGGTGATATTGTGGTTTTAATCTTCTCATTGAATTCTGTGGAGAAATAGAGAACCTTCGGTGACTTCAGTGGAGAGATAAGAAGGGATCTCCGAATATTACTTACAGCGCTTGTGGACCACTCCTTTTTCTTGGTTATACAACTACTATGCAATTCTACCTTCTGGCCGTGGGTAGCCCCCTTAAACCCCCCCCCCCCCCCCCCATTCACTTGGCTGGCGCCCCTGGCCAGTACCTTCCTGGACAATAGGTAGTTACACCCGTGGTGGTTTTTCATATGGATACAAAATTGTGTCTTTCATGGGATAGTTACGGTTAAATGCTTCTTTACTACAGGCTGATTTAATTGTGTTTTTGACATAAGTAGATGTTATTACTTATAATTGAGGCAACACTGTCTCCTACTGTCTATTTTTAATAATGTGTGTTCAGAGGACCACGCCTAGTTAAGGCTACTGTATATAGGCTACTTTTTGCAAAAAACAGCAGCCTCAGGAGGTGAATCAGTAAGGATTGCTTATGCGATTCTTACTGCATTTCTCTGATGGTCCGGTACCCATTCTAGGCATGTGCAGAACAGGTCATGTGATTTCAGCGCAGGAATGTGAACACCTCTGCCAGATTGACAGGCAGAGGTGTTTGCGGGGTGGGGGGAACAGGTGGTTGACATGATCATGGATGCAGTTTCCTTGACCTGTCAAGGCCACCTGCGATGACAAGCCTGCCGTCACAGATGAACATCACGACCGATGCTCGCTATGTTCAACGCATATGCAATTGCATTGCAAATGCAGGTAGTAGGTGTTATGCAGGGAGGGGATGGTATGCAAAGGATTGCAATTGCAAAGCTGCTGCAAACAGTTTTGCAATTGCAATCCTTAGTGAATTAGGCCCTCTTTCAGGGACTAGATTTCAAATAGCGCCCTTACAGAAATACTGATTCCAGAAACTGAAGGAAGTGGAGGGGCTCTCTGGGATAAAGAGAATGAATATTACACTGTCAATCAGACCAAGCTAAGTATATGTGAATCATTCTCTTCATACACTGTATTTGTTGGGACTAGTGCCTCAATGTGTGTCTCATTTATACCTCTGTATCCAAAGATCCTTGTTCAACTGGGAGCATTCCAGCTAATTGAATCATACCGCTGCAGGGTAATCCCTGTGATTAATTGAATATCACATTGTTTTTTCTGTTATGTTTTATGTAATTTTTTTTCCATCTTTTCTGCAACTTATAGATTTAACTTCCTTAGGAGGTTTTGGCTGTCACTATTCAACCCTGGTTGATGCGTAACTTCTTTCCATGTTTTGCTAGGCCATGGGATAGCCTAACCACCCACACCGCCCGGAGGGGCTATGCTGGGGGAATCCTCAGTCTCTCTTTTTACGTTGCACCGTATTCTGTTTTACTCTTTTCTATCATTGCTTACTGCTATTTGCTTTATGTTTGGTGTTTTCTTCCACCCCTTGTTCGTGTGTTTCCCTCCCCCTCCTTTCTGGTTTGCACTTCCCTGGTCAGATTCGGGTCTGTACTATTACTTTACAGGGATCTGCTGAGGTAACTGAGCTTCTCCACAATTATGTTTAATTAAGATTTTGCATTTGTTAAATGTCAGTTGTCATTCTTCAGATAAGAGCTTTGTAGACCTTCTTAGTGTCACTCCAACGCAGGATCCTGGTAATTGGAGGACACTTTAATTGGGTATTTGAACTTGTAGTTAACATTTCCAATAGTGCCCCTTCACTTTCCTTCAGTCACCACCATCAAGTGTGACATTTGCTTCACCTACTCCAGCTGTGTAACGTGGCGTTTACAAAACCCTCTAAGTGTGACTACACTTTTCCTACTCCCCGCCTTAAACATATTCCCGCAGAGATCATTTATTTCTTTTGCACAGATACTTGCATCTTTTACATGAATCCAATATTGCAACTTTGACCTGGTCAGACCATGAATCCAATATTGCAACTTTGACCTGGTCAGACCATCTGTCACAAAATGGGCTCACGCTAACCCTCCCGGCCGCATTCTGTCCCATTTGACTCGCAGTCCCCGTGCTACTCCGGGTCAGACTTATGGACAGAAGTACTGTCACCGCTGTCCGCGGTGACTAGTGTCCTCATCTTCAACCGCCATTGCTGCCGTCAGCTCCCACACATCAGAACGCTGACTTTCCTGCCAGTATCATCCATCGGAGCAGCCATGTTACAGTGATCAGATGACCAGAGTGCAAACCAATCAGAACTCTGTCTGCAGAGTGCAGACATATGACTTGTCCAGCCAATCCGCTGTCAGACCAGGTTATAAAGCTGGTGAGTGGAGGCTTCTCCAGTGTCAGTGCTTTGTTGTCCATTTCCTCCTCAAGGCTCCAGAGGTGAATGTCTGTTCCAGGACTCCGTTCAAGGAGTCAAGAGTAATACCAGCTGCTCTCACTGACTCAACTCTTAGGTGTGTCCCAGCTATTCAGCTACCCTGATCACCAGTGTTCAAGTATTCAGCTGTGCTCCGGCTGTTCCAGTTATTCTGCTACCCCGATCTGCAGTTCACCAGTGCTCAAGTATTCAGCTGTACTATGGCTGTTTCAGTTATTCTGCTACCCTGTTCTGCAGTTCACCAGTGCTTAAGTACTCAGCTGTGCTCCGGCTGCCCCAGTTATATTTCTACTCTGTTCTGCAGCTCCCTGTTTCTCAAGTACTCAGCCAGGCCCTGGCTGTATCAGATATTCTGTTACCCTGTTCTGCAGTTCTCCAGTGTTTAAGTATTCAGCTGTGCTCCAGCTGTTCCAGTTATTCTGCTACCCTGTTCTGCAGTTCACCAGTGCTTAAGTACTCAGCTGTGCTCCAGTTGTCCCAGTTATACTGCTACTCTGTTCCGCAGCTCACTTGTGCTCAAGTGCTCAGCTGGGTCCCAGCTGTCCCGGATATCCAGTAATCCAGCACTGCGGATCTCTTGTGCTCAAGCCTCCAGCCATGCCCGCCTATTCTAGTGATCCAGCCTGTAGGCCGAGCTTGGGTCATCTTTAGTTAATTATGAACCTGCCACATTGTGAATACCCTTGACTCTCTCTCTTCTATATCCTGTATGTGGAGAAACTATATTAAACCTTCAAGTTTTACTCCAACTTTTCAGCGTTTAATTCCTGGTACCAACCCTAGTTTGTGTCCATCAGATCCTCAGAGACTGACACTATCTCTTGTATATATCTTGTCTCCCATACATCAGCTAGACAATGGACATGGTGATTAAATGAGTTTCTCCTTCAGGACTGTTTACAAATCTAAAATAGAATCCTCATTAATTGACTATATTGTATCTAGACAAGCCTGACATTTCTAGAGTTACACTGTAAGGAGAACAGAAATGTTGTATTATGGGGAAGCTGTTCCATTGGGGAGCACAAATACGGAATCTCTTCGATAAATTTTCTGTGCTTGAAGCCTGCTGTAAGAGGTATTTGTCTTCTTCTACACAAGCTGAACTGTGGGCGATGAGACAAGTGGGTAATAAACTTGGTCTTGATAAGACCAAATTGGCCCCATGCAAGTGTAAATATAAGCTTTTCTGATGGGGAAACAAACCAAGTAAATTATTAGCCCATATGCTCCACTAACAAGGACATCGACTTTTAATCAGAATATTAAGGATAGTGCAGTTTTGCTTCACCATCGTTCAGTGGACATTGCTCACATCTTTCAAGCACATACCCAACTGTATCATTTGAACTCTAAAGAGAACTTCAACGAGAAGACCCTGAGAGCTCAGCAAATTGATAAGTACCTAATATCAGCAGCCTTTCCCTGACTCCCGATGGAGGTTGTGACTTCCCTTGAGAGTCCATTTACTTTTACTGAGGCAGAGGTTGCCAGTACATCTTCCCAATCGGGTAAAATCCTGGGACCAGATAGGCAATTGTTTATTATAAAGTTTTTCAGGACAAATTGACCCCCTCTTATAGCAAGCTTTGAACCAAATGTCTCATATTTTCCATGGTCCTGTTAAGTTCTTGAAGCACCTGTTATGGTAATTATGAAAGAGGGTAAGGACGCAACACTGTGCTCCTTCTATCAGCAAATATTGTTTAATACTAATGTGATTTTTTTTTTTTTAAATGATTGCCAATCACCTACAACCATTTATACCTGACATTATCACCAGGACAATGTAGGGTTTATGCCAGGCCATGAGGCAAGTGTCAACACCACCACGGTTATTAACCTTCTCCATTATGCCTCAAACTCCTCTATTACCAGGATACTTTTGTCAACAGATGCAGAGAATGTGTTTAATATGGTAGATTGGCAGTTCATGTCCAAGGATTTACAACTAAGTTTAGGCACAACCTGCCTTTCAAAAATATTGTCCCTCTACCAAAACCCAAATGCCAAAGTCAGAGTGAATAGGACCATCTTCCTCTCCTTCTCTATTTTCAGTGGCACTAGACAAGGTTACCCCCTCTGCCCTGTGGGAATACATACTACTTACCGGTGGGCGGGATGCCAGTTGTCAAGATCCCAACAGTGGCATACCACGCGCCAGTATGCCGGCTGCTGGATGAGCGGTACGAGTCCCCTTGCGGGCTCGCTGTGCTCATCATGTTGCAGGCTGGTAGGCTCGCTACGCTCACAACAGGGTCTATTCCCACTCTATGGGTGTCGTGGACAGCCATGAGTGGGAATAGTCCCTATGCGCCGGTATTCTGGCTGTCGACATGGTCGGGTGTTGGAATTCCGGCATTGGTATACTGACTGCCAGGAGGCAGCTGGCAAATTGATTACATCCCCTCCTCTGGTGTTTATACTGGACACAGAGGCCTTGACAACAGCAATTCAGATGAACCCTAACATCAATGGTGTACAATTCAGACCCCATGTGCATAAAATTGGACTTTATGCTGATGATCATCTGGCTCTTGTCACCAATCCCTCTGTATCTCTTCTCTGTCTCTAGGCATAATTCCAGCATTTTGCCCTAAATTCCAAATCCTTTATTGCCCTAAAAGTGAGGAACACTTTTTTCCGATGCGTTCGCAACTTTCTCCCCTCCAGCCGCAGCGAGTGCCAACGTGTCCTAAACTGTGTTCTTTTAATAAATAATTCCTCTGATAACTCTTTGTGATGTCCCTTTACATATTTGAAGATATTAATAATATCTCCTCTTAGGCGCCTCTTTGTTAGGGTCTCCTGCCCTGTGCTGCCACGTCGTCATGGCAACCGGGAGACAAGTGCGAGTGGAGTAACCTGAGCGCAGCTGATACTCCGGTTCGGGTCTTTTGCTGTGCAGTGGTTATAGGCTCTGTGCACGGCAGGGGATCCGGTGCTGGTTTTTGTGCTCACAGTCTGTGAGGTCTGAGTGGGGCGTGGACAGCACCTGCTTTATAAGGCCTCTTTTCAGGGTAAGCAGATGCTGCTGAATCTTTGTTGGTTAGTCAGTTCATGAACGTTAGCCAGTACTGTGTAGCTTTGTATTTGTTTGTTGCTTACTGCAAATAGGCCTGGGAATTTGGTATTACACTCTGCCAATCCAGACCTAGCAGTAAGACTGGAGTCAGTCGTTCAGCTTGCTGGGGTTCTGTTACTACTCTGTGAACTTAGCAAGTTTGCGGCTGTATTCTAAGACTTGCCTGTCTAATCCTGTCTCACTGTGCTAGGTGTCAGGGGTCAGTTTAGTGGCAGTAAGCTAAAACCTGTGCACTGCAAGTGAGAATTTGGATTGTGGAGATTCTCCTTGTGTCTATCATTCCATCTCTGACCAAGGAGTTTACTGCCACACCCGTTGGTAACCCTTTAGGATTTTGCTGTTGCCCTTAGCAACAGCATTTCGGGTACTCTACGTATTAAAACACAACATCTTGCTTTTTCCATCTTAGCAGTTCTAATACAAGGGAGATACCCAGTTCCTTAGCCTCTGGGCTTCTCTGTTCACTTTGTGTGTATTTTGTTACCCTATCACCTTCTGTGTACGTTATGTCATATCCCCCAGTTTGTCTGTGAGTCCATCTGTTTTGCATAACAGTTCAAACACCAGTACATTCCTGCAGACACTGGAGTGCATAACAGTTCTGACACCAGTACTTTCCTGCTGGCACTGGTGTGCATAACATATTCAGCAGCCCCAATACTCCTGTTGAAATTTTGTGGGAATATGGAGCATACCCCTCAAAATACGTTGCAACAGGTGGTCGATCAGGTGCAGGTCCTGACTCGACAATTTAATGATTTGTCCATTAAAATGCACACCTCCCAGGCTGCTGGCGGAGCTCCCGCAGCAGCAGCACCTGCAGGGGTTAAGGAGCCGAAAGTAAATCTCCCGGATCGTTTTTCTGGAGATCGCTCGCAGTTCTTTTGTTTCAAGGAGAGCTGCAAGCTATACTTCCGGCTTAGGCCTCAGTCTTCTGGGTCGGAGATTCAGCGGGTGGGCATAGTGATTTCCTTGCTACAAGGAGACCCACAGGTCTGGGCATATGGGTTGCAGCCTGACTGTCCGTCGCTTAAAAGTGTTGATGCTTTTTTTACGGCACTGGGCATGTTGTATGATGACCCTGACAAGACGGCCTCAGCCGAGGCTCAGATTTCGATCCTTAAGCAAGGGCGCAGGCCAGTTGAGGTTTACTGTACGGAGTTTCGGAGGTTGGCCCATGATACCCAGTGGAATGACCCAGCCCTGAGACACCAGTACCGAAGAGGTCTTTCTAACCAGATAAAGGACCAACTGGTACAATATCCGTTGCCTGATAGCTTGGATCAGCTCATGCAGTTATCCATCCGGGTGGATAGACGGCTGAGAGAGCGTAGGCTTGAAAGGGAGACTGAGATTTCCTTCCTTCCCAAGGGAACCTCAGACTCTGAGGAATTTTCTGAGGAGCCTATGCAGATTGGGGCTACCCGCCTCTCCTCGCGTGAGAAGACGCGGAGGAGACAGCAGGGGTTGTGTTTGTACTGTGGGAATAAAGGTCATGTGGTAGTATCATGCCCAGAAAAGCCGGAAAACTTCAGGGCCTGAGGGTGATGGGAAATATCCTGTCAGGCCAGAAGTCAGAATTTCCCAAGAAGACTTTTATCATTCCGGTGACCTTGAAGATCCTCGGTCAAACTGTCAAGACTGAGGCCTTTGTGGACAGTGGGGCCGACAGGGTTTTTATGGACCGCCAATTCGCCCTGAAACACTCTGTTCCCTTAGTACCCTTGGCATCGGAAATTGAGATTTGTGGGTTAAACGGGGAACCATTATCCCAAGGTAAAATTACCTCTTGCACTAGCCAGATTTCTTTGTTTATTGGAGCCACACACTCTGAAAAATTGTCCTTTTATGTGACTGTCTGTACTTTTGCCCCATTGGTGTTGGGGTTACCCTGGTTAAGGGCCCACAATCCTCAATTTGACTGGGTCTCTGGGGAGATTCTTAGTCGGGGTACTGATTGTTTCAGGAGTTGCTTGAGCCTTCCAGTCAGGCTCTCGCAGCTAAGTTTGCCAGGATTGCCAGGGTGTTATGCAGATTTTGCGGACGTGTTCTCCAAAAAAGTTGCAGAGGTACTACCTCCCCATCGCCCCTATGACTGTGCCATTGATTTGTTGCCAAATGCTAAGCTTCCCAAGAGCAGGTTGTACTCCCTGTCACGTCCTGAGACTCAGGCTATGGCAGAGTACATTCAGGAGAACTTGGCTAAGGGATTTATCAGACCTTCACAGTCTCCAGTTGGGTCGGGGTTCTTCTTCGTGGGTAAAAAGGACGGTTCGTTGCGACCCTGCATCGACTTCAGGGAATTGAACCGTATCACGATTAAAAACTCATACCCACTGCCTCTCATTTCGGTCTTGTTTGACCAGCTTCGTACTGCCACCATTTTTTCTAAGATTGACCTACGCGGTGCGTACAATCTAATCCGAATAAGAGAGGGGGATGAATGGAAGACTGCCTTTAATACCCACTCAGGGCATTATGAATATTTGGTGATGCCTTTTGGGCTCTGTAATGCCCCGGCAGTCTTCCAGGATTTCATGAATGATGTGCTCAGGGAATATTTGGATAGATTCTTAGTTGTATACTTAGATGACATCCTAATCTTCTCCCATTCCCTGGAGGAACATCGGAAGCATGTACGCTTAGTCCTCCAGAAACTCAGAGACCACCGGCTTGGGGCAAAGCTGGAGAAGTGCGAATTTGAAGTTCAGCAAATCGCATTTCTAGGATATATTATCTCCCCAGAAGGTTTCCAAATGGAGGGTTCCAAGGTACAGGCAGTCCTGGATTGGGTGCAGCCCACTAGTTTGAAGGCGCTTCAGCGTTTCCTGGGCTTTGCGAATTTTTATAGACGATTTATCGCTGGATTTTCGTCTATAGTGGCGCCCTTGGTGGCACTCACTAAGAAAGGGGCGGATGTTGCTCACTGGTCTTGTGAGGCTAAAGCGGCTTTTGCCCGTCTCAAAAGGGCATTTGTTTCGGCCAAGGTGCTGCGACACCCAGATCCAGAGCGTCCTTTTGTGGTGGAGGTGGATGCCTCTGAGATGGGTATTGGGGCAGTGCTTTCTCAGATGGGAGTGTCTGATAATCGCCTTCATCCCTGTGCTTACTTTTCCCGTAAATTTTCGCCTGCCGAGATGAATTATGACGTGGGTAACCGGGAATTGTTGGCTATTAAGGATGCACTCGAGGAGTGGAGACACTGGCTTGAGGGGGCTAAGTTTGTGGTCTCAATTCTCACTGACCATAAGAATCTGGCATATTTAGAGTCAGCGAAGCGTCTCAATGCCAGGCAGGCACGATGGGCTTTGTTTTTTGCTCGCTTTAATTTTTTGATAACATATCGCCCTGGGTCAAAAAACATCAAGGCTGATGCGCTCTCGCGGAGTTTTGCTCCAATCCAGGAGACCACCGAGGAGCCGTTGCCCATTGTTTCCCCATCATGTATTAAAGTGGGCATTACCCAGGACCTCTTATCATTAGTCCTTAGAGCACAGGAGCAGGCTCCTCCAGACCTTCCGGTAGGTCTTTTGTTTGTGCCTCCTAGGTTAAGACAGCGAGTGTTCCTGGAATTCCATGCCAAGAAGTCGGCAGGTCACCCGGGTATTGCCAGAACTCGGGAGTTGCTATCTAGGGCGGTGTGGTGGCCCTCGTGGCTAAGGATGTGGATCAGTGGGTTCGGGCATGTGACATCTGTGCCCGAAATAAGACTCCTAGAGGGGTTCCTGTTGGCCCATTACATCAACTCTCTATCCCATCTAAGCCATGGACCCACATTTCAATGGATTTTGTGGTGGACTTGCCCAAATCCTCGGGGATGACAGCCATCTGGGTTGTCGTTGACAGGTTTTCGAAGATGGCGCACTTCGTTCCACTGGTTGGGCTGCCATCAGCCAGACGCCTGTCTGAATTATTTATGCTGCATGTTGTGCGTCTCCACGGGTTGCCACTTGATGTGGTCTCTGACCGCGGATCCCAGTTTGTGGCCAAATTCTGGAGGGCATTTTGTTCCGATCTCCAGATTTCTGTCAGCTTGTCGTCAGGCTACCATCCGCAGTCTAATGGGCAGACTGAAAGGGTGAACCAGTCCTTGGAGCAGTTCCTCAGGTGTTATGTCTCCAAGTGTCAGACTGACTGGGTTGCTCATCTGTCCATGGCGGAGTTTGCCTATAACAACGCGGCTCACTCTGCTACAGGGATCTCTCCCTTCCTTTGTGTGTATGGGCATCATCCTAAGGCCAATTCTTTTGACCCCGTGGACTCCACGCCTGGTGGTTCCTCTGTGGTTTCGGTCCTTAGAGGTATTTGGCGGAAAGTGAAGAAAGCCCTTGTGTCTGTGTCATTAGTGACCAAAAGGGTTTTTGATAAGCGGAAAAGACCCTGCAGCTTCAAATTAGGAGACTTCGTCTGGTTGTCTACCAAGAATTTGAAGTTGAGACAGCCATCTCATAAGTTAGGGCCCCGGTTCATCGGCCCTTATAAGATCACCAGGGTTATCAATCCGGTGGCATTTCAGTTAGATCTGCCCCGTTCTTTGGGTATCAATAAAACATTTCATTGTTCCCTTTTAAAACGGGCGATTAGTAATCCTTCTACCAGTGGAAGACCTTCCCCTCTTCTGATACGTGGCCAGAGGGAGTTTGTTGTTGAAAGGATTCTTGACTCCAAGGTGGTTCGGGGTCGGCTGTCATTTTTGGTGCACTGGAAGGGGTATGGCCCGGAGGAGCGGTCGTGGGTGCGCAGTTGTGATCTTCATGCCCCCAGACTGATACGCTCTTTCTTCTCGCAGTTCCCCGATAAACCCGGTGGTAGGGGTTCTTTGACCCCTCGTCAGAGGGGGGGTACTGTTAGGGTCTCCTGCCCTGTGCTGCCACGTCGTCATGGCAACCGGGAGACAAGTGCGAGTGGAGTAACCTGAGTTGCCTGATAGCTTGGATCAGCTCATGCAGTTATCCATCCGGGTGGATAGACGGCTGAGAGAGCGTAGGCTTGAAAGGGAGACTGAGATTTCCTTCCTTCCCAAGGGAACCTCAGACTCTGAGGAATTTTCTGAGGAGCCTATGCAGATTGGGGCTACCCGCCTCTCCTCGCGTGAGAAGACGCGGAGGAGACAGCAGGGGTTGTGTTTGTACTGTGGGAATAAAGGTCATGTGGTAGTATCATGCCCAGAAAAGCCGGAAAACTTCAGGGCCTGAGGGTGATGGGAAATATCCTGTCAGGCCAGAAGTCAGAATTTCCCAAGAAGACTTTTATCATTCCGGTGACCTTGAAGATCCTCGGTCAAACTGTCAAGACTGAGGCCTTTGTGGACAGTGGGGCCGACGGGGTTTTTATGGACCGCCAATTCGCCCTGAAACACTCTGTTCCCTTAGTACCCTTGGCATCGGAAATTGAGATTTGTGGGTTAAACGGGGAACCATTATCCCAAGGTAAAATTACCTCTTGCACTAGCCAGATTTCTTTGTTTATTGGAGCCACACACTCTGAAAAATTGTCCTTTTATGTGACTGTCTGTACTTTTGCCCCATTGGTGTTGGGGTTACCCTGGTTAAGGGCCCACAATCCTCAATTTGACTGGGTCTCTGGGGAGATTCTTAGTCGGGGTACTGATTGTTTCAGGAGTTGCTTGAGCCTTCCAGTCAGGCTCTCGCAGCTAAGTTTGCCAGGATTGCCAGGGTGTTATGCAGATTTTGCGGACGTGTTCTCCAAAAAAGTTGCAGAGGTACTACCTCCCCATCGCCCCTATGACTGTGCCATTGATTTGTTGCCAAATGCTAAGCTTCCCAAGAGCAGGTTGTACTCCCTGTCACGTCCTGAGACTCAGGCTATGGCAGAGTACATTCAGGAGAACTTGGCTAAGGGATTTATCAGACCTTCACAGTCTCCAGTTGGGTCGGGGTTCTTCTTCGTGGGTAAAAAGGACGGTTCGTTGCGACCCTGCATCGACTTCAGGGAATTGAACCGTATCACGATTAAAAACTCATACCCACTGCCTCTCATTTCGGTCTTGTTTGACCAGCTTCGTACTGCCACCATTTTTTCTAAGATTGACCTACGCGGTGCGTACAATCTAATCCGAATAAGAGAGGGGGATGAATGGAAGACTGCCTTTAATACCCACTCAGGGCATTATGAATATTTGGTGATGCCTTTTGGGCTCTGTAATGCCCCGGCAGTCTTCCAGGATTTCATGAATGATGTGCTCAGGGAATATTTGGATAGATTCTTAGTTGTATACTTAGATGACATCCTAATCTTCTCCCATTCCCTGGAGGAACATCGGAAGCATGTACGCTTAGTCCTCCAGAAACTCAGAGACCACCGGCTTGGGGCAAAGCTGGAGAAGTGCGAATTTGAAGTTCAGCAAATCGCATTTCTAGGATATATTATCTCCCCAGAAGGTTTCCAAATGGAGGGTTCCAAGGTACAGGCAGTCCTGGATTGGGTGCAGCCCACTAGTTTGAAGGCGCTTCAGCGTTTCCTGGGCTTTGCGAATTTTTATAGACGATTTATCGCTGGATTTTCGTCTATAGTGGCGCCCTTGGTGGCACTCACTAAGAAAGGGGCGGATGTTGCTCACTGGTCTTGTGAGGCTAAAGCGGCTTTTGCCCGTCTCAAAAGGGCATTTGTTTCGGCCAAGGTGCTGCGACACCCAGATCCAGAGCGTCCTTTTGTGGTGGAGGTGGATGCCTCTGAGATGGGTATTGGGGCAGTGCTTTCTCAGATGGGAGTGTCTGATAATCGCCTTCATCCCTGTGCTTACTTTTCCCGTAAATTTTCGCCTGCCGAGATGAATTATGACGTGGGTAACCGGGAATTGTTGGCTATTAAGGATGCACTCGAGGAGTGGAGACACTGGCTTGAGGGGGCTAAGTTTGTGGTCTCAATTCTCACTGACCATAAGAATCTGGCATATTTAGAGTCAGCGAAGCGTCTCAATGCCAGGCAGGCACGATGGGCTTTGTTTTTTGCTCGCTTTAATTTTTTGATAACATATCGCCCTGGGTCAAAAAACATCAAGGCTGATGCGCTCTCGCGGAGTTTTGCTCCAATCCAGGAGACCACCGAGGAGCCGTTGCCCATTGTTTCCCCATCATGTATTAAAGTGGGCATTACCCAGGACCTCTTATCATTAGTCCTTAGAGCACAGGAGCAGGCTCCTCCAGACCTTCCGGTAGGTCTTTTGTTTGTGCCTCCTAGGTTAAGACAGCGAGTGTTCCTGGAATTCCATGCCAAGAAGTCGGCAGGTCACCCGGGTATTGCCAGAACTCGGGAGTTGCTATCTAGGGCGGTGTGGTGGCCCTCGTGGCTAAGGATGTGGATCAGTGGGTTCGGGCATGTGACATCTGTGCCCGAAATAAGACTCCTAGAGGGGTTCCTGTTGGCCCATTACATCAACTCTCTATCCCATCTAAGCCATGGACCCACATTTCAATGGATTTTGTGGTGGACTTGCCCAAATCCTCGGGGATGACAGCCATCTGGGTTGTCGTTGACAGGTTTTCGAAGATGGCGCACTTCGTTCCACTGGTTGGGCTGCCATCAGCCAGACGCCTGTCTGAATTATTTATGCTGCATGTTGTGCGTCTCCACGGGTTGCCACTTGATGTGGTCTCTGACCGCGGATCCCAGTTTGTGGCCAAATTCTGGAGGGCATTTTGTTCCGATCTCCAGATTTCTGTCAGCTTGTCGTCAGGCTACCATCCGCAGTCTAATGGGCAGACTGAAAGGGTGAACCAGTCCTTGGAGCAGTTCCTCAGGTGTTATGTCTCCAAGTGTCAGACTGACTGGGTTGCTCATCTGTCCATGGCGGAGTTTGCCTATAACAACGCGGCTCACTCTGCTACAGGGATCTCTCCCTTCCTTTGTGTGTATGGGCATCATCCTAAGGCCAATTCTTTTGACCCCGTGGACTCCACGCCTGGTGGTTCCTCTGTGGTTTCGGTCCTTAGAGGTATTTGGCGGAAAGTGAAGAAAGCCCTTGTGTCTGTGTCATTAGTGACCAAAAGGGTTTTTGATAAGCGGAAAAGACCCTGCAGCTTCAAATTAGGAGACTTCGTCTGGTTGTCTACCAAGAATTTGAAGTTGAGACAGCCATCTCATAAGTTAGGGCCCCGGTTCATCGGCCCTTATAAGATCACCAGGGTTATCAATCCGGTGGCATTTCAGTTAGATCTGCCCCGTTCTTTGGGTATCAATAAAACATTTCATTGTTCCCTTTTAAAACGGGCGATTAGTAATCCTTCTACCAGTGGAAGACCTTCCCCTCTTCTGATACGTGGCCAGAGGGAGTTTGTTGTTGAAAGGATTCTTGACTCCAAGGTGGTTCGGGGTCGGCTGTCATTTTTGGTGCACTGGAAGGGGTATGGCCCGGAGGAGCGGTCGTGGGTGCGCAGTTGTGATCTTCATGCCCCCAGACTGATACGCTCTTTCTTCTCGCAGTTCCCCGATAAACCCGGTGGTAGGGGTTCTTTGACCCCTCGTCAGAGGGGGGGTACTGTTAGGGTCTCCTGCCCTGTGCTGCCACGTCGTCATGGCAACCGGGAGACAAGTGCGAGTGGAGTAACCTGAGTGCAGCTGATACTCCGGTTCGGGTCTTTTGCTGTGCAGTGGTTATAGGCTCTGTGCACGGCAGGGGATCCGGTGCTGGTTTTTGTGCTCACAGTCTGTGAGGTCTGAGTGGGGCGTGGACAGCACCTGCTTTATAAGGCCTCTTTTCAGAGTAAGCAGATGCTGCTGAATCTTTGTTGGTTAGTCAGTTCATGAAAGTTAGCCAGTACTGTGTAGCTTTGTATTTGTTTGTTGCTTACTGCAAATAGGCCTGGGGATTTGGTATTACACTCTGCCAATCCAGACCTAGCAGTAAGACTGGAGTCAGTCGTTCAGCTTGCTGGGGTTCTGTTACTACTCTGTGAACTTAGCAAGTTTGCGGCTGTATTCTAAGACTTGCCTGTCTAATCCTGTCTCACTGTGCTAGGTGTCAGGGGTCAGTTTAGTGGCAGTAAGCTAAAACCTGTGCACTGCAAGTGAGAATTTGGATTGTGGAGATTCTCCTTGTGTCTATCATTCCATCTCTGACCAAGGAGTTTACTGCCACACCCGTTGGTAACCCTTTAGGGTTTTGCTGTTGCCCTTAGCAACAGCATTTCGGGTACTCTACGTATTAAAACACAACATCTTGCTTTTTCCATCTTAGCAGTTCTAATACAAGGGAGATACCCAGTTCCTTAGCCTCTGGGCTTCTCTGTTCACTTTGTGTGTATTTTGTTACCCTATCACCTTCTGTGTACGTTATGTCATATCCCCCAGTTTGTCTGTGAGTCCATCTGTTTTGCATAACAGTTCAAACACCAGTACATTCCTGCAGACACTGGAGTGCATAACAGTTCTGACACCAGTACTTTCCTGCTGGCACTGGTGTGCATAACACTCTTTTCTAGTGTATACATATTAAACCTAGTAAGCCTTTCCTCGTAATCCAGTCCCTCTAGGCCTTTAATCAATTTAGTAGCTCGCCTTTGAACCCTTTCAAGTTCACCGATATCTTTTTTATACAGTGGTGCCCAAAACGGAACACAATATTCCAGGTGCGGACGTACCAATGCTTTATGTATGTATTGTCCGTTCTGTGAAGAAACCTTTACGTCTCTGTTTTTGAAATTTCCTCTCCACCAACCTAAGCGGGTGTCCACGTAACCTCTGAATTGATCTTACCAAAAACAGATCCCCCGCAAGCTCTGTGTATTGTCCCCTTATATATTTGTAGATGTTGATTATGTCCCCTCTTAGTCTCCTCTTTTCCAGTGTAAACATGCCTAGTCTTGCAAGCCTTTCCTCATATTCCAGCGTCTCCATCCCCTTAATTACAGTAGTTTGATTGCCTGCCTCTGAACCTTTTCTAGTTCCAGGATATCCTTTTTGTAGTATGGTGCCCAAAATTGTTCACAGTATTCAGGATGTGGCTTCACTAGGGATTTATATAATGGTAGAATAACACTCTCATACCTTGCGTCAATTCCCCGCTTTATACATGCCAATACCTTGTTAGTCTTCTTTGCTGCAATCGTACTTTGGGTACTGCCACTTTGTTTGCTATCTATGTGAAAACCTAAGCAGTGCCCTAACTAGTCATTTTAGCGCTGTGTGCAAGAAACGGCATTGGCGCCCCCCATCCCCCCTATGCAAGACAGGGTCAGTGTGTGAAAATTTATATAGGGGCGTGGATTCATGGGGAAGGGGCGTGGCCACAAAATAATACCAATTCCTTCTACGGTGCACAGTAGTCTCCATTATACAAATTATACCACACAGTAGCGCCACTAGACCAGGTAGAGCCCCTTTTACACATTACGGCAGACAGTCCCCCTTTTTACACGTTATGGCAGACAGCGTCCCCCTTTTTACACATTATGGCAGACAGCGTCCCCTTTTTACACATTATGGCAGACAGCATCCCCCTTTTAACACATTGCAGCAGACAGTGTCCCCCTTTTTACACATTATGGCAGACAGCACCCCCCTTTTTACACATTACAGCAGACAGTGTCCCCCTTTTTACACATTGCGGCATACAGCGCCCCCTTTTACACATTACGGCAGACTGCATCCCCCTTTTTACACATTGCGGCAAACAGCGTCCCCCTTTTTACACATTACGGCAGACATCGTCCCCTTTTTACACATTGCGGCAAGCAGAATAGATAGAGAGAGAGAGAGATACTTACCATCTCTCCGCTCTGGCGGTCAGGCTCCTCGGTGCTGGCAAATGATCAGATCCCGAGCAGCTACAGGGGAGAAGGAGGAGGAGGGAGGGGGACTGGAGCCGCAGCAGCGCTATGTATTTGCCGGTGGTGTTGCTGCAGCCTTCCCCTTTAATTCTGCATTGGCTGCCCGGCGCTGCTGTGAATGCTGGGATGAGGGAAGCGCATCCCAGCGTTCACAGCAGCGACGGGCAAGCAATGCGGAAGGAGAGGCAATTTTGACAGCGGTGCCACCACCAATTACATAGCGCTGCTGTGGCTCCAGTCCCCCTCCCTTCTCTGCTGCCTCCGGCGCTGCTGCTCTCTAAATCTGCATCCTTATACACGTTACGCCACTCAGATCTACTGCTAGATCGTTAATGAAGATATTGAACAATGGTGGTCCAAGTACAGAACCCTTGTGGTACACCACTTAATACTTCAGTCCAATTTGAAAAAGTTAAATTTACCACAATGTGCTGCTCCCTATTATCTAACCAATTTCTGATCCAAGTGCATATTGTGCTCCGTATCCCTTGTTCTTGTAACTTATAGATAAGTCTCATGTGTAGAAAGCTTTAGCAAGCTCTAAAAAGATTACATCCACCTCCTTACCCAGATCAAGGTTCGCAGTAACCTTTTCAGAAAAACCTAGTAAGTTTGTTTGACATGATCTATCCTTCACAAATCCATGTTGGTTCCTATTAATTACCTTATTGGCTTCAATTAATTTCTGTATACTATCCCTTAAAATACCATCCAGTACTTTCCCCACAATAGATGTAAGACTAACTGGTCTATAATTACCCAGTTCGCCTTTACTTCCCTTTTTGAATATCGCCACTACTTCCGCTATACACCTGTCTTAGGGAATTATGCCTGATGTAAGTGAGTCATTGAAGATAAAAAAATAGTGGTCTTGCTAGTTCAGAGTGAAGCTCCATGAGAACCCTTGGATGAATTCCGTAGGGACCAGGTGACTTATTAATCTTCATTTTTTTTAATTGGTCACAGACTACCTCCTTCTTGAGTGTGCCCTCAATTTTATTAGTGCGGGCCCCCACAGCCTTAATCTGGCCCTTCCCACAGAACAGAGGTGACAGGAGCAGGACAGTGGGGAAAGGACCCATGGTGAATAAACACTATCATTATCATTATCCCTTTGCAATGAGTATTACACACCCAGTGCATGAAACCAATGTCAACAAGCATTACACCCTGGTATCGAGCATGACACCCAGCGCATGAAACCCCTGGTAACAGCATTTCCCCCTGTCAACGAGCATGACACCAAGCGTGTGAAACCCCTTGGCAATGAGCATTACACACCCCTGGCAATGAGCATGACACCCAGCACATGAAACTCCTGGCAACAAGCATGACCCCCTGGCAATGAGCATGACACCCAGCATATGAAAAACCTGTCAACAAGCATGACACCAAGAGCATGAATCCCCTGGCTATGGGCAGGTAATTTAAAAGTAAATAGTAGCCTTACTAAGGGGCATAATGTGTAATGGGCATTGTGGTGTGTGGTATAATGTATCACAGACATTGCAGTCTGTGGAAATTGTATAACGGGCATTGCGATGTTTGGCGTAATGTATCACATGCATTACAGTCTGTGCTACACTGTATCATGGGCATTGCGGTGTGTGGTATAGTGTGTCAGGTGCATTGCTTTGTGTGGGATAATGTTTCACAGGCATTACGGTGTGTGGCATAATGTGTAATGGGCATTATGGTGTGTAATATAATGTGTCACTGGCATTATGGTGTGTGGTATAATGTTACATGCATCTAAAAAACATATTCAAAATACGACCATACCTTACACAAGACACTGCTAAAACTCTAATCCACGCTCTCATTATTTCCCGCATTGATTATTGCAATAGTCTCCTAACTGGTCTTCCCAAAACAAGACTCTCACCACTACAATCCATTCTGAATGCAGTGGCGAGGCTAATCTTCCTCGCTAGACGTTCATCGTCTGCAGATCCACTCTGTCAGTCCCTCCATTGGTTACCTGTATTCTACCGCATTCAATATAAAATACTATTACTCACACACAAGGCCATTAACCAAACTACACCAACGTACATCACTTCGCTTATCTCAAAATATCTCCCAACCAGACCTGTTCGCTCTTCACAAGACCTGCATCTCTCATCCACACTCATTACTCGCTCCCACTCACGATTGCAGGACTTTCATCGGGCTGCACCCACTCTGTGGAATGCCCTACCACGCACAATAAGACTCTCCTCTAGTCTCCAAACCTTCAAGCGTTCCCTGAAAACTCACCTCTTTAGGCAAGCATATCTAAATTCCAGAACCGCCCACATAACTTTCATAAACCTTCCTATCAAATTACATCCACTCTGTACAGTCCACACATTTCCTCATATGTCTTCTCATTCTTCACTTTCCCTTCCTCTCGAACACGATTCATCATTGCTGTAAGACCATATCATACAGCCCACCAAGAACCTTTGCAATCTGGCGGACAACTATGCAATAGAGAGCACCTTTCCTTGTGTATCCATGCCTATTTCCCTATAGATTGTAAGCTTGCGAGCAGGGCCTTCCTACCTGTTGTTATTTCCAATTGTAAAGCGCAATGGAATTTGCTGCGCTATATAAGAAACTGTTGATAAATAATAATAAATAAATGTGTAATAGGCATTACGGTGTGTGGTGTAATGTGCAATGGACATTGCGGTGTGTAGCATAATGTGTAAGGTCAGTGGCGTAACTACTGCCCCCGCAGCCCTCGCGGTGGCTTGGGGGCGAGGGGCTGCGGGGGCGCCACTGACTTTGCACAGATTGACATCCGGACGAGCATCCGCATGTCAATCTGTGGTCTCTTACCTCCGCCGCTGAGCCGCCCTGTAAGGAGGGACACGGAGCGCTCCCCCGGCCGGTCTAATAAAGGAAGTGTCATTCGTGAGCTCTGATTGGCTCACGAACCGGCACTTCCTTTATTAGACCGGCCGGGGGAGAGCCAGGAGGGATACTGGAGAGGCGCGCTATGCGCTCCGTGTCCCTCCAACACAAGGGGGGGGGAAAAGCAGGCAGTGGGGGGGCATATACCTGGCACTGGGGGGGCACATACCTGACACTGGGGGGGCATATACCTGGCACTGGGGGAGCATATACCTGGCACTGGGGGGGCATATATCTGGCACTGGGGGCATATACCTGGCACTGGGGGGGAATATCTGGCACTGAGGGGGAATATCTGGCACTGGGGGCATATACCTGGCACTGGGGGCATATGCCTGGCACTGGGGGGGCATATACCTGGCACTGGGGGGGCATAAACCTGGCACTGTGGGGGAATATCTGGCACTGGGGGGGGAGGCATATACCTGGCACTGGGGGCATATACCTGGCACTGTGGGGGAAGATCTGGCACTGGGGGCATATACCTGGCACTGGGGCATATACCTGGCACTGGGGGGGAATATCTGGCACTGGGGGGGAAGCAGGCCCTGTGGGGGAATATCTGGCACTGGGGGCATATACCTGGCACTGGGGGGGGAATATCTGGCACTGGGGGGGGAAGCAGGCACTGTGGGGGAATATCTGGCACTGGGGGGGCATATACCTGGCACTGGGGGCATATACCTGGCACTGTGGGGGAAGATCTGGCACTGGGGGCATATACCTGGCACTGGGGGGGAATATCTGGCACTTGGGGCATATACCTGGTACTGGGGGGAATATCTGGCACTGGGGGGGAATATCTGGCACTGGGGGCATATACCTGGCACTGTGGGGGAATATCTGGCACTGGGGGCATATACTTGGCACTGGGGGGGAATATCTGGCACTGGGAGGAAGCAGGCACTGTGGGGGAATATCTGGCACTGGGGGCATATACCTGGCACTGGGGGGGAATATCTGGCACTGGGGGAGAAGCAGGCACTGTGGGGGAATATCTGGCACTGGGGGGGGCATATACCTGGCACTGGGGGCATATACCTGGCACTGTGGGGGAAGATCTGGCACTGGGGGCATATACCTGGCACTGGGGGGGAATATCTGGCACTGGGGGCATATACCTGGCACTGGGAGGAATATCTGGCACTGGGGGGGGGAATATCTGTCACTAGGGGCATATACCTGGCACTGGGGGGGAATATCTGGCACTGGAGGAGAAGCAGGCACTGTGGGGGAATATCTGGCACTGGGGGGGCATATACCTGGCACTGGGGGCATATACCTGGCACTGTGGGGGAATATCTGGCACTGGGGGCATATACCTGGCACTGTGGGGGAATTTCTGGCACTGGGGGCATATACTTGGCACTGGGGGGGAATATCTGGCACTGGGGGGAAGCAGGCACTGTGGGGGAATATCTGGCACTGGGGGCATATACCTGGCACTGGGGGGGAATATCTGGCACTGGGGGAGAAGCAGGCACTGTGGGGGAATATCTGGCACTGGGGGGGGGGCATATACCTGGCACTGGGGGCATATACCTGGCACTGTGGGGGAAGATCTGGCACTGGGGGCATATACCTGGCACTGGGGGGGAATATCTGGCACTGGGGGCATATACCTGGCACTGGGGGGAATATCTGGCACTGGGTGGGAAGCAGGCACTGTGGGGGAATATCTAGCACTGGGGGGGGCATATACCTGGCACTGGGGGGGCATATACCTGGCACTGTGGGGGAATATCTGGCACTGGGGGCATATACTTGGCACTGGGGGGGAATATCTGGCACTGGGGGGAAGCAGGCACTGTGGGGGAATATCTGGCACTGGGGGCATATACCTGGCACTGGGGGGGAATATCTGGCACTGGGGGAGAAGCAGGCACTGTGGGGGAATATCTGGCACTGGGGGGGGGGGCATATACCTGGCACTGGGGGCATATACCTGGCACTGTGGGGGAAGATCTGGCACTGGGGGCATATACCTGGCACTGGGGGGAATATCTGGCACTGGGGGCATATACCTGGCACAGGGGGGAATATCTGGCACTGGGGGGGAAGCAGGCACTGGGGGGGGTATATCTGTCACTAGGGGGTAATATCTGGCACTGGAGGAGAAGCAGGCACTGTGGGGGAATATCTGGCACTGGGGGGGCATATACCTGGCACTGGGGGCATATACCTGGCACTGTGGGGGAATATCTGGCACTGGGGGGACATATACCTGGCACTGGGGGCATATACCTGGCACTGTGGAGGGAGATCTGGCACTGGGGGAATATACCTGGCACTGGGGGGGAATATCTGGCACTGGGGGCATATACCTGGCACTGGGGGGAATATCTGGCACTGGGGGGAAGCAGGCACTGTGGGGGAATATCTGGCACTGGGGGGCATATACCTGGCACTGGGGGCATATACCTGGCACTGGGAGCATATACCTGGTACTGGGGGAGGAATATCTGGCACTGGGGGCATATACCTGTCACTGGGGGCATATACCTGGCACTGGGGGGGAATTTCTGGCACTGGGGGCATATACCTGGCACTGGGGGGAATATCTGGCACTTGGGGGGAAGCAGGCAGTGTGGGGGAATATCTGGCACTGCAGGCATATACCTGGCACTGTGGGGGAAGATCTGGCACTGGGGGCATATACCTGGCACTGTGGGGAAAGATCTGGCACTGGGGGCATATACCTTGCACTGTGGGGGAAGTTCTGGCACTGGGGGCATATACCTGGCACTGTGGGGGAAGATCTGGCACTGGGGGCATATACATGGCACTGTGGGGGAATATTTGGCACTGGGGGGAGCAGACACTGAGGGGGCATATGTGGCACTGTGGGGGAATATCTGGCACTGGGGGCATAAGCCTTGCACTGTGGGGGAATATCTGGCACTGGGTGCATATACCTGGCACTGTGGGGGAATATCTGGCACTGGGGGCATAAGTGGCACTGGGAGCACGGCCCTAGCAACAAGCACTACCCCCTAGCAACGAGCATGACACCCAGTGCATGAAACCCCTGGCAACGAGCCTGACACAATGAGCATGAAAACCCCTGGCACCGTGCATGGAACCAAGAGCATGAAACCCCTGACAACGAGCAGGTAATTTAAAAGTAATTGGAAGCCTTACTGTAGAACTTAATGTGTAATGGGCATTACGGTGTGTGGTATACTATATCACGGGCATTGTGTGGTATGTGGTATAATGTCTCAGGGTCACTGCAGTGTTTGGCATAATGTATCACGGACATTGCAGTGTGTGTCATAATTAGAGATGAGCGCCTGAAATTTTTCGGGTTTTGTGTTTTGGTTTTGGGTTCGGTTCCGTGGCCGTGTTTTGGGTTCGAACGCGTTTTGGCAAAACCTCACCGAATTTTTTTTGTCGGATTCGGGTGTGTTTTGGATTCGGGTGTTTTTTTCAAAAAACACTAAAAAACAGCTTAAATCATAGAATTTGGGGGTCATTTTGATCCCAAAGTATTATTAACCTCAAAAACCATAATTTACACTCATTTTCAGTCTATTCTGAATACCTCACACCTCACAATATTATTTTTAGTCCTAAAATTTGCACCTAGGTCGCTGGATGACTAAGCTGGGCGACCCTAGTGGCCGACACAAACACCGGGCCCATCTAGGAGTGGCACTGCAGTGTCACGCAGGATGTCCCTTCCAAAAAACCCTCCCCAAACAGCACATGACGCAAAGAAAAAAAGAGGCGCAATGAGGTAGCTGTGTGAGTAAGATAAGCGACCCTAGTGGCCGACACAAACACCTGGCCCATCTAGGAGTGGCACTGCAGTGTCACGCAGGATGGCCCTTCCAAAAAACCCTCCCCAAACAGCACATGACGCAAAGAAAAAAAGAGGCGCAATGAGGTAGCTGTGTGAGTAAGCTAAGCGACCCTAGTGGCCGACACAAACACCGGGCCCATCTAGGAGTGGCACTGCAGTGTCACGCAGGATGGCCCTTCCAAAAAACCCTCCCCAAACAGCACATGACGCAAAGAAAAAAAGAGGCGCAATGAGGTAGCTGTGTGAGTAAGATAAGCGACCCTAGTGGCCGACACAAACACCGGGCCCATCTAGGAGTGGCACTGCAGTGTCACGCAGGATGGCCCTTCCAAAAAACCCTCCCCAAACAGCACATGACGCAAAGAAAAATTAAAGAAAAAAGAGGTGCAAGATGGAATTGTCCTTGGGCCCTCCCACCCACCCTTATGTTGTATAAACAGGGCATGCACACTTTAACCAACCCATCATTTCAGTGACAGGGTCTGCCACACGACTGTGACTGATATGACGGGTTGGTTTGGACCCCCACCAAAAAAGAAGCAATTAATCTCTCCTTGCACAAACTGGCTCTACAGAGGCAAGATGTCCACCTCATCATCATCCTCCGATATATCACCGTGTACATCCCCCTCCTCACAGATTATCAATTCGTCCCCACTGGAATACACCATCTCAGCTCCCTGTGTACTTTGTGGAGGCAATTGCTGCTGGTCAATGTCTCCGCGGAGGAATTGATTATAATTCATTTTAATGAACATCATCTTCTCCACATTTTCTGGATGTAACCTCGTACGCCGATTGCTGACAAGGTGAGCGGCGGCACTAAACACTCTTTCGGAGTACACACTTGTGGGAGGGCAACTTAGGTAGAATAAAGCCAGTTTGTGCAAGGGCCTCCAAATTGCCTCTTTTTCCTGCCAGTATAAGTACGGACTGTGTGACGTGCCTACTTGGATGCGGTCACTCATATAATCCTCCACCATTCTTTCAATGGTGAGAGTATCATATGCAGTGACAGTAGACGACATGTCCGTAATCGTTGTCAGGTCCTTCAGTCCTGACCAGATGTCAGCATCAGCAGTCGCTCCAGACTGCCCTGCATCACCGCCAGCGGGTGAGCTCGGAATTCTGAGCCTTTTCCTCGCACCCCCAGTTGCGGGAGAATGTGAAGGAGGAGATGTTGACAGGTCGCGTTCCGCTTGACTTGACAATTTTCTCACCAGCAGGTCTTTGAACCCCAGCAGACTTGTGTCTGCCGGAAAGAGAGATCCAAGGTAGGTTTTAAATCTAGGATCGAGCACGGTGGCCAAAATGTAGTGCTCTGATTTCAACAGATTGACCACCCGTGAATCCTGGTTAAGCGAATTAAGGGCTCCATCCACAAGTCCCACATGCCTAGCGGAATCGCTCCGTGTTAGCTCCTCCTTCAATGTCTCCAGCTTCTTCTGCAAAAGCCTGATGAGGGGAATGACCTGACTCAGGCTGGCAGTGTCTGAACTGACTTCACGTGTGGCAAGTTCAAAGGGCATCAGAACCTTGCACAACGTTGAAATCATTCTCCACTGCGCTTGAGACAGGTGCATTCCACCTCCTATATCGTGGTCAGATGTATAGGCTTGAATGGCCTTTTGCTGCTCCTCCAACCTCTGAAGCATATAGAGGGTTGAATTCCACCTCGTTACCACTTCTTGCTTCAGATGATGGCAGGGCAGGTTCAGGCGTTTTTGGTGTTGCTCCAGTCTTCTGTACGTGGTGCCTGTACGCCGAAAGTGTCCCGCAATTCTTCTGGCCACCGACAGCATCTCTTGCACGCCCCTGTCATTTTTTTAAAAATTCTGCACCACCAAATTCAAGGTATGTGCAAAACATGGGACGTGCTGGAATTTGCCCATATTTAATGCACACACTATATTGCTGGCGTTGTCCGATGCCACAAATCCACAGGAGAGTCCAATTGGGGTAAGCCATTCCGCGATGATCTTCCTCAGTTGCCTTAAGAGGTTTTCAGCTGTGTGCGTATTCTGGAAAGCGGTGATACAAAGCGTAGCCTGCCTAGGAAAGAGTTGGCGTTTGCGAGATGCTGCTACTGGTGCCGCCGCTGCTGTTCTTGCGGCGGGAGTCCATACATCTACCCAGTGGGCTGTCACAGTCATATAGTCCTGACCCTGCCCTGCTCCACTTGTCCACATGTCCGTGGTTAAGTGGACATTGGGTACAACTGCATTTTTTAGGACACTGGTGAGTCTTTTTCTGACGTCCGTGTACATTCTCGGTATCGCCTGCCTAGAGAAGTGGAACCTAGATGGTATTTGGTAACGGGGGCACACTGCCTCAATAAATTGTCTAGTTCCCTGTGAACTAACGGCGGATACCGAACGCACGTCTAACACCAACATAGTTGTCAAGGCCTCAGTTATCCGCTTTGCAGCAGGATGACTGCTGTGATATTTCATCTTCCTCGCAAAGGACTGTTGGACAGTCAATTGTTTACTGGAAGTAGTACAAGTGGGCTTACGACTTCCCCTCTGGGATGACCATCGACTCCCAGCAGCAACAACAGCAGCGCCAGCAGCAGTAGGCGTTACACGCAAGGATGCATTGGAGGAATCCCAGGCAGGAGAGGAATCGTCAGAATTGCCAGTGACATGGCCTGCAGGACTATTGGCATTCCTGGGGAAGGAGGAAATTGACACTGAGGGAGTTGGTGGGGTGGTTTGCGGGAGCTTGGTTACAAGAGGAAGGGATTTACTGGTCAGTGGACTGCTTCCGCTGTCACCCAAAGTTTTTGAACTTGTCACTGACTTATTA
This sequence comes from Pseudophryne corroboree, assembly GCF_028390025.1. Lineage (NCBI taxonomy): Eukaryota > Metazoa > Chordata > Amphibia > Anura > Myobatrachidae > Pseudophryne > Pseudophryne corroboree. The sequence continues at coordinate 96,832 of NW_026967992.1, forward strand.
TGAATGCGCTGCAGGTGACGTATAAGGGAGGATGTTCCGAGGTGGTTAACGTCCTTACCCCTACTTATTACAGCTTGACAAAGGCAACACACGGCTTGACACCTGTTGTCCGCATTTCTGTTGAAATACCTCCACACCGAAGAGCTGATTTTTTTGGTATTTTCACCAGGCATGTCAACGGCCACATTCCCGATCTCCGATCACGTTGTCATGGAGACCAAAAAAGCAAAGAGACCGTCAGCACCACGTGACTCCAAATTATGATCTCACTTCCGCCAATACCATTCTTCGTTAGGAAAGACATTTCCGGACACATCGAGTGTCATTTCCGGTGGGAGACAACACGGCGGAGAGAACGTGCCCCGACGTACACGTGGACGAGGAGACCCACATAACTTCCGGTGACGGATTTCCGGAGACGGGACTTCCGCCCTTAATATGTTAGAGAGTGACTGTGGGAATGACGATTTTTAAAAGGCTGTCATTGGCTGAATATTTTAGGCGGGAAACGAAAACCTTCAAGTTAATACTAATAGGTGGAATGGAGTCAATTACCACCTATTTCATGTATATTTAATAGGATGTTAGAAAATAGTGAATCCATGTCTGGCATTAGGATTTAGGTAATTAGATTAGGGGAAGTATAAATAACACTGGCTTCCTGCTACCATACACACCTTGAAAAAGATAGCCTGCAGCTATCGAAACGCGTCGGTGAGGGTAGCAGACTACTGGTGGAGTTCTTGCCCGGCTGTTTTTGATCCATTCTGGGGCCGCCTGGTTTCATCATTTAACAAACGCTGTTGTCTGCCCTATTGTGTAGACCATTTCATCTGGTGAGAACCCATCTTGTAGTTTACGTTCATGTTTTTATATGTTAATAAATTTTACGGTAATACACTATCCGGAAATTATTTTGATTTGCATATACTGTTGGTGAAGTAAGAAGGGGACCATCTCCTAAAAGGACCACAGATACACCGAGATATATGCGAGTTGGTGATCTGCTCCCAATAAGGCGATATTGTCTACTATTGTAGACCAACACCTGGGGTACGAGTCTGCACCTTACCTATCCATTTGCCGCTATACATTCTTCACAGTATCACACTATGTCTGTGTTATATCTTTTGTTTTAAAGGACAAACACTCCAGCTTTCTTAAGAGATTGAATTCTTGTTGGGGGTGTTCCATAAAGCGCCTGGAATAAAGGGTGGTAACTATTGGAATTTGCATATGTATTGGAAGTGTTGGTGACACTTCATTACCACTCATATTTTCAGGCTGCTATTGTCAGGCGCACTGCATGTGATCTTTTTTCTTTGTATTTGGAATTGTCTTTTCACTATATTGAGCACAAGCGGAGCTGCCATGTTTCGTAATAGGGAGGAAAGATTGAAGAAATTTGATCTACTCTTCGCCCTTAATCCTTGAGAGAGTAATGTTGTAGATGACGATCTAGACAATGTTCTCCATAAATTGGAAACTGTTCTTCTAAAAGAGAACAAAATTTGGTGGGAGGTGGTTACCCTTGAAAAGTACCTAACCTCCCAATTGATCCCCAAAGGCCTGAAAATAGATAAAAAGGCCAGCTTTGTTACAGCCACTGAACATTTTAAAAGTGAGTGGGACCAAATAACTAGAAATTGTTCCTTTAAACTAATGGAGCTAATTATTTTGGAAAGGAAAAAAGAGCTTAGAACATTAGATGAAGAGATCAAGAGTTATAGAGAGTTAATCACTCCCTTTATGGACCAGGCAGACTTTAAAGAAAAGGAAGCCAAAATAGAATATAGATTAGATAGATCTGAAAAAACCATCATAGCAAGGAAAACTTCAAAATTTGCAAGGGACAAACGGGAATTAGAATTTATCCCAAAAACTACTGAAGAACTACAAAAAGGAAATGAAGCAGTAGTCAGACCTAAAGTCCCACATGCCCCTAATACCAATAAAAAGAGCTATATTTCCAAACCTCCTGTACGGAGAGAGTTTTCTAACAATAGGGGAAATGGGCAGCATATGAATAGACGCCCAGACTATTATTCTAATACTAATTATTGGGAAAACTCTACCCCCAATTGGAGGGACTACAGTTCAAACCATACACAAAATAGGAACAAATGGGATGTAGCTGAATGGCAGACAAACATCCAGACACGGAATAGATACCAGCCATTAGATGAAAGGGATAATCACACAACTCATTTTTTAGAAAGGGGGAGAAGACCGATAAATCAACGGTAGTCAGACGCTCACGAGGAACAAGGGGTGGTACTAGAAGAAAGAAACATCAAAAGAAAAATAAAAATAAAAAATCTTCTAATCTAAGACCATCTATTGAGTCTCAAGTAGAGCATAAGGAAAAGGTAAAGATCTTTAACCTGAGCTTGCACATTCTTTTAGAAAATGAAAGAACCCTTTTGGAAAAAGGGCTCAAATATGCTCCATCCAATAAGGTGAATCAATTCGATATCTTTATTGATATCGAAAAGTACACAAGGAAATTAACTCTAAAAAAGTTTTTTAAGGGTAAGGAGGAGGAGTCTTCCATAATAGAGGCCCAAAACATTTCCACCTTCAAACCAAGATCAACGTTTTATCCATCCCACTTGAAAGGTTGTTATGTGGAGACCTTTGTGAATTTGGTTAAAGAAGACTGTGAGAAGCTAGAAGCTGATAGAATTCGATATAATCTAACCTTACAGGAAAGGAATGCTATTAAAACCCTTACTGCAAATAAGGAACTCATTATTAAACCCGCAGATAAGGGGGGCGGAATTGCCCTCCTAAACAGAAAAGACTATGAGGCGGAAATTTACCGCCAATTAGAAGATAAAGTCACATATAAGAAAATGCGTGGAGATCCAACTAAGAAAATACAAATACAGTTAAAGGAATTAATAGATAAATATAATAAAAAAGGGGTTTTATCAGAGACAGAAGGAAAGTTCCTATTCATAGAATATCCCATTATACCCACAATATATGTTTTGCACAAATTACACAAGAGTGCCACCAATCCCCCAGGGAGACCCATTATATCTGGGGTAGAATCGTTAACAGCAAATTTGTCCCAAATGATCGACTTCCACCTGCAGCCTCTTGTAATTACGAATCGTTCGCATCTGAAAGACACAGCAGATGTGTTACGAATCTTGAGCAGTATCACTTGGAAAGAAAACTATTTTTTGGTCACGGCAGATGTCAACACGCTGTATACCATCATAGACCACCAGTAGGGCCTAAAAGCTGTGAGAGAGACTTTGTTAAAGTCTTCCATGCCAAGCAACTTACAGGATTTCATATTAGAAAGCATTTTTTTCATTCTCTCCAATAATTATTTTTTATTTAAAGATGACTTTTTCCTACAGAAATGTGGGACTGCCATGGGCACTAGGTTCGCCCCTAGTTATGCAAATATTTTTATGGGTGCATGGGAAGAAAGATACATTTGGTCTGAAGATGCACCAGGGGCGAACCTAGTGTCCTGGCATAGGTATATAGACGACATACTGTTTATATGGGAGGGAGAGAAAGAGACGTTGGAATTGTTTTGTACTTATTTGAATAATAATGAAAACAACATAAGATTGACTTTTGATATTAATCAGAAAGAGGTCAACTTTTTGGACCTCACTATTTACATTGAAGAAGGGTTAATTAAAACCAAAACGTTTGTGAAACCAACCGACTCAAAGGCCTACATAAACAAGTTGAGTTGTCATCACGACAACTGGTTAAATAGTGTCCCTACTAGTCAATTCAAAAGACTAAGACGTAATTGTTCAGATCATTTAATTTTCGAAGCACAAGCATCATCAATGGAGAAGTCCTTTGTTGACTGTGGTTATGACAAAGCACTTTTAAAAAAATCATTAGAAGAGGTGTCGAAAATTAATAGAACAGATCTCTTGACAATCAAGAACCCCCAAAAAAATTCATCTGATGATAAATATAAGTGGGCCTTTATTTCAAACTATTCTTCCCAACATAGAAAAGTACAAAACATTCTAAAAAAACATTGGCCAATTATAAAAAAAGATCCAATCATTGGACCGGATCTTCCAGAGAAACCTGTTTGTATATACAGGAAAGCCCCTAGTTTGCAAACTAAGTTGGTACATAGTTTTCTTCAAGCACCCCCCACTGGACCAAGGATTACATCTGAGGGCTTCTACAGGTGTGGGTCATGTATAGCCTGCAGAAATGTCCCAAGTAATCTTGGTAACAATAAAAAAACGGAAGTATATATAAATGGAAAAAAATGTGTTATAAAAGAATTCATCACTTGTCATTCTACAAACGTGATATATTGCATAGAATGCAGCTGCAATAAATTCTATATCGGACGAACCAGTAGGGCCCTTAAAGTGCGCTTAGGAGAACACCTCCGAAATATAAAAAAAGGACTGGACACGCATGCGTTGTCAGCCCATTTTAACAAAACACATAATCGTGACTCCAAAGAAATAATACATTTTTTTGCATTAAAACGATTAAAACCAAATATTAGAGGGGGGGATCCACAAAAACAATTAGCGAGGGCAGAGATGCAACTAATTTTTAAATTCAAAACCTTGCAACCAGGTGGGCTGAATAAGGACTTTGAAACTAAATGGTTTTTATAATGTTCCTATAGTGTTTTACATGAAGTGTAATATCAGCTGCTATTATATTTTATATATTATATTTTATCTGTTGATCCTATTCCTCAAACTTTTTCTGTTTCTATTTAATATATGGCTGGACCACAATAAAATGGCGTCGAATCCCGAGACATACGATATAGACGGAAAGGTTACATTCCCGATCTCCGATCACGTTGTCATGGAGACCAAAAAAGCAAAGAGACCGTCAGCACCACGTGACTCCAAATTATGATCTCACTTCCGCCAATACCATTCTTCGTTAGGAAAGACATTTCCGGACACATCGAGTGTCATTTCCGGTGGGAGACAACACGGCGGAGAGAACGTGCCCCGACGTACACGTGGACGAGGAGACCCACATAACTTCCGGTGACGGATTTCCGGAGACGGGACTTCCGCCCTTAATATGTTGGAGAGTGACTGTGGGAATGACGATTTTTAAAAGGCTGTCATTGGCTGAATATTTTAGGCGGGAAACGAAAACCTTCAAGTTAATACTAATAGGTGGAATGGAGTCAATTACCACCTATTTCATGTATATTTAATAGGATGTTAGAAAATAGTGAATCCATGTCTGGCAGTAGGATTTAGGTAATTAGATTAGGGGAAGTATAAATAACACTGGCTTCCTGCTACCATACACACCTTGAAAAAGATAGCCTGCAGCTATCGAAACGCGTCGGTGAGGGTAGCAGACTACTGGTGGAGTTCTTGCCCGGCTGTTTTTGATCCATTCTGGGGACGCCTGGTTTCATCATTTAACAAACGCTGTTGTCTGCCCTATTGTGTAGACCATTTCATCTGGTGAGAACCCATCTTGTAGTTTACGTTCATGTTTTTATATGTTAATAAATTTTACGGTAATACACTATCCGGAAATTATTTTGATTTGCATATACTGTTGGTGAAGTAAGAAGGGGACCATCTCCTAAAAGGACCACAGATACACCGAGATATATGCGAGTTGGTGATCTGCTCCCAATAAGGCGATATTGTCTACTATTGTAGACCAACACCTGGGGTACGAGTCTGCACCTTACCTATCCATTTGCCGCTATACATTCTTCACAGTATCACACTATGTCTGTGTTATATCTTTTGTTTTAAAGGACAAACACTTCAGCTTTCTTAAGAGATTGAATTCTTGTTGGGGGTGTTCCATAAAGCGCCTGGAATAAAGGGTGGTAACTATTGGAATTTGCATATTCCTCCCACGGACAACAGGTGTCTCCCCGGGTGCCTGACTTAAACAAACCACCTCACCATCAGAATCCTCCTGGTCAATTTCCTCCCCAGCGCCAGCAACACCCATATCCTCCTCATCCTGGTGTACTTCAACACTGACATCTTTAATCTGACTATCAGGAACTGGACTGCGGGTGCTCCTTCCAGCACTTGCAGGGGGCGTGCAAATGGTGGAAGGCGCATGCTCTTCACGTCCAGTGTTGGGAAGGTCAGGCATCGCAACCGACACAATTGGACTCTCCTTGTGGATTTGGGATTTCGAAGAACGCACAGTTCTTTGCGGTGCTACTGCTTTTGCCAGCTTGAGTCTTTTCATTTTTCTAGCGGGAGGCTGAGTGCTTCCATCCTCATGTGAAGCTGAACCACTAGCCATGAACATAGGCCAGGGCCTCAGCCGTTCCTTGCCACTCCGTGTGGTAAATGGCATATTGGCAAGTTTACGCTTCTCCTCCGACAATTTTATTTTAGGTTTTGGAGTCCTTTTTTTACTGATATTTGGTGTTTTGGATTTGACATGCTCTGTACTATGACATTGGGCATCGGCCTTGGCAGACGACGTTGCTGGCATTTCATCGTCTTGGCCATGACTAGTGGCAGCAGCTTCAGCACGAGGTGGAAGTGGATCTTGATCTTTCCCTAATTTTGGAACCTCAACATTTTTGTTCTCCATATTTTAATAGGCACAACTAAAAGGCATCTCAGGTAAACAATGGAGATGGATGGATACTAGTATACTTATGGATGGACTGCCGAGTGCCGACACAGAGGTAGCTACAGCCGTGGACTACCGTACTGTGTCTGCTGCTAATATAGACTGGATGATAATGAGATGTAGTATATATAAAGAAGAAAGAAAAAAAAACCACGGGTAGGTACTAGGTGGTATACAATTATGGATGGACTGCCGAGTGCCGACACAGAGGTAGCTACAGCCGTGGACTACCGTACTGTGTCTGCTGCTAATATAGACTGGATGATAATGAGATGTAGTATATATAAAGAAGAAAGAAAAAAAAAACACGGGTAGGTACTAGGTGGTATACAATTATGGATGGACTGCCGAGTGCCGACACAGAGGTAGCTACAGCCGTGGACTACCGTACTGTGTCTGCTGCTAATATAGACTGGATGATAATGAGATGTAGTATATATAAAGAAGAAAGAAAAAAAAACCACGGGTAGGTACTAGGTGGTATACAATTATGGATGGACTGCCGAGTGCCGACACAGAGGTAGCTACAGCCGTGGACTACCGTACTGTGTCTGCTGCTAATATAGACTGGATGATAATGAGATGTAGTATATATAAAGAAGAAAGAAAAAAAAAACCACGGGTAGGTACTAGGTGGTATACAATTATGGATGGACTGCCGAGTGCCGACACAGAGGTAGCTACAGCCGTGGACTACCGTACTGTGTCTGCTGCTAATATAGACTGGATGATAATGAGATGTAGTATATATAAAGAAGAAAGAAAAAAAAACCACGGGTAGGTACTAGGTGGTATACAATTATGGATGGACTGCCGAGTGCCGACACAGAGGTAGCTACAGCCATGGACTACCGTACTGTGTCTGCTGCTAATATAGACTGGATGATAATGAGATGTAGTATATATAAAGAAGAAAGAAAAAAAAACCACGGGTAGGTACTAGGTGGTATACAATTATGGATGGACTGCCGAGTGCCGACACAGAGGTAGCTACAGCCATGGACTACCGTACTGTGTCTGCTGCTAATATAGACTGGATGATAATGAGCTGTAGTATATATAAAGAAGAAAGAAAAAAAAACCACGGGTAGGTACTAGGTGGTATACAATTATGGATGGACTGCCGAGTGCCGACACAGAGGTAGCTACAGCCGTGGACTAACGTACTGTGTCTGCTGCTAATATAGAGTCTAGACTGGATGATAAATTATTGATGAGATGAAATCAATATAATATCACTGTACTGCAGCCGGACAGGTACTATATATATTTATTATGTAATGACTGATGACGGACCTGCTGGACACTGTCAGGTCAGCAGCACAGCACCGCAGACTGCCAGTCTACTACAGTAAGCTACTATAGTAGTATGTAATAGTATAAAGAATGAAAAAAAAAAACCATGGGTAGGTGGTATACAATATTATATATATCTATATTATATACAATTTTATATATATATATATATATATATATATATATATATATTAAACTGGTGGTGATTGATTATTAAACTGGTGGTCAGGTCACGTTGCAACTTGCAACTAGTACTCCGAGGCCTAAGCAGACAATCACAAAATAAAAAATATATTATTATACTGGTGGTCAGTGTGGTCACACAATGGCAGTGTGGCACTGACTCTGGCAGCAAAAATGTGCTGTGCACTGTACGTTATATGTGTACTCCTGAGTCCTGCTCTCAGACTCTAACTGCTCCCCACTGTCAGTGTCTCCCCCACAAGTCAGATAATTAATACAATACACTGCAGTCACACTATCTAATCTTCTAATCTATATCACTTCAGCAAGTAGTATATATAGTAGTATAGTAGTACTCCTCCTAAGTAATAATGCTCCCCAAAATTACTACTAGTACTGTGTCTCTCTTGTCTCTCTCTACTGTGTCTCTCTCTCTACTGTGTCTCTCTCTCTCTTCTCTAAACGGAGATGACGCCAGCCACGTCCTCTCCCTATCAATCTCAATGCACGAGTGAAAATGGCGGCGACGCGCGGCTCCTTATATAGAATCCGAGTCTCGCGATAGAATACGAGCCTCGCGAGAATCCGACAGCGGGATGATGACGTTCGGGCGCGCTCGGGTTAACCGAGCAAGGCGGGAAGATCCGAGTCGCTCGGACCCGTGAAAAAAAATATGAAGTTCGGGCGGGTTCGGATTCCGAGGAACCGAACCCGCTCATCTCTAGTCATAATGTGTCAGGCATTACGGTGTGTTGTATACTATATCACGGGCATTATGGTATGTGGTATAATGTCTCAGGATCATTGTGGTGTGTGTCATACTGTGTCACAGACATTGTATGTGCTATAATGTATCAGGGGCATTGCAGTGTGTAGCATAATGTATAACGGGCATTGTGATTCCTGTCATAATGTGTCACAGGCATTACGGTGTGTGGCATAATGTGTTGGGGGCATTACAGTGTGTGCATATTGTGTCATGTGCATTATGGTGTGTGGCATAATGTCTAGGGATGTGCACCGGAAATTTTTCGGGTTTTGTGTTTTGGTTTTGGGTTCGGTTCCGCGGCCGTGTTTTGGGTTCGAACGCGTTTTGGCAAAACCTCACTGAATTTTTTTTGTCGGATTCGGGTGTGTTTTGGATTCGGGTGTTTTTTTCAAAAAACCCTTAAAAAACAGCTTAAATCATTGAATTTGGGGGTCATTTTGATCCCATAGTATTATTAACCTCAATAACCATAATTTACACTCATTTACAGTCTATTCTGAACACCTCACACCTCACAATATTATTTTTAGTCCTAAAATTTGCACCGAGGTCGCTGGATGACTAAGCTAAGCGACCCAAGTGGCCGACACAAACACCTGGCCCATCTAGGAGTGGCACTGCAGTGTCAGACAGGATGGCCCTTCCAAAAATACTCCCCAAACAGCACATGACGCAAAGAAGAAAAAAAAGAGGCGCAATGAGGTAGCTGTGTGAGTAAGCTAAGCGACCCTAGTGGCCGACACAAACACCTGGCCCATCTAGGAGTGGCACATATATTGGTAGATGCTCAATTAGCTTAGTGATATCATTCAGGTGCACGAAAGGGAGGGGTATTTCTAAGCAAGAAAAAAAGCCATTTGTTTCCCCCAGCACCCTGAATCATAACCGTAACTAGATATAAATTCCACATGATAACAGAATTCAGAGAATTTTGTGTTTTGGTTTTGGATTCGGTTCCGCGACTGTGTTTTGTATTCGGACTCGTTTTGGCAAAACCTCCCTGAAAATTTTTTTGTCGGATTCGGGTGTGTTTTGGATTAAGGTGTTTTTTTTACTAAAAACTCTCAAAAACAGCTTAAATCATAGAATTTGGGGTCATTTTGATCCCATAGTATTATTAACCTCAATAACCATAATTTCCACTCATTTTCAGTCTATTCTGAACACCTCACAATATTATTTTTAGTCCTAAAATTTGCACCGAGGTCGCTGGATGACTAAGCTAAGCGACCCAAGTGGCCGACACAAACACCTGGCCCATCTAGGAGTGGCACTGCAGTGTCACGCAGGATGGCCCTTCCAAAAACTACTCCCCAAACAGCACATGACGCAAAGAAGAAAAAAAAGAGGCGCAATGAGGTAGCTGTGTGAGTAAGCTATGCGACCCTAGTGGCCGACACAAACACCTGGCCCATCTAGGAGTGGCACTGCAGTGTAACGCAGGATGGCCCTTCCAAAAAATACTCCCCAAACAGCACATGACGCAAAGAAAAATGAAAGAAAAAAGAGGTGCAAGATGGAATTGTCCTTGGGCCCTCCCACCCACTCTTATGTTGTATAAACAGGACATGCACACTTTAACCAACCCATCATTTCAGCGACAGGGTCTGCAACACGACTGTGACTAAAATGACTGGTTGGTTTGGGCCCCCACCAAAAAAGAAGCAATCAATCTCTCCTTGCACAAACTGGCTCTACAGAGGCAAGATGTCCACCTCATCATCATCGTCCGATTCATCACCCCTTTCACTGTGTACATCCCCCTCCTCACAGATTATTAATTCGTCCCCACTGGAATCCACCATCTCAGATCCCCGTGTACTTTCTGGAGGCAATTGCTGCTGGTGAATGTCTCCATGGAGTAATTGATTATAATTCATTTTAATGAACATCATCTTCTCCACATTCTCTGGAAGTAGCCTTGTACGCAGATTGCTGACAAGGTGAGCTGCGGCACTAAACACTCTTTCGGAGTCGACACTGGAGGGAGGGCAACTTAGGTAGAATAAAGCTAGTTTGTGCAAGGGCCTCCAAATTGCCTCTTTTTCCTGCCAGTATACGTACGGACTGTCTGACGTGCCTACTTGGATGCGGTCACTCATATAATCCTCCACCATTCTTTCAATGGTAAGAGAATCATATGCAGTGACAGTAGACGACATGTCAGTAATCGTTGGCAGGTCCTTCAGTCCGGACCAGATGTCAGCATCAGCAGTCGCTCCAGACTGCCCTGCATCACCGCCAGTGGGTGGGCTCGGAATTCGTAGCCTTTTCCTCGCACCCCTAGTTGCGGGAGAATGTGAAGGAGGAGGTGTTGACAGGTCGCGTTCCGCTTGACTTGACAATTTTCTCACCAGCAGTTCTTTGAACCCCTGCAGACTTGTTTCTGCCGTAAAGAGAGAACCAAGGTAGGTTTTAAATCTAGGATCGAGCACGTGGCCAAGATGTAGTGCTCTGATTTCAACAGATTGACCACACGTGAATCCTGGTTAAGCGAATGAAGGGCTCCATCCACAAGTCCCACATGCCTAGCGGAATCGCTCTGTTTTAGCTCCTCCTTCATGCCTCCAGCTTCTTCTGCAAAAGCCTGATGAGGGGAATTACCTGACTCAGGCTGGCAGTGTCTGAACTGACTTCACGTGTGGCAAGTTCAAAGGGCATCAGAACCTTGCACAACGTTGAAATTATTCTCCACTGCGCTTGAGACAGGTGCATTTTACCTCCTTTGCCTATATCGTGGGCAGATGTATAGGCTTGAATGGCCTTTTGCTGCTCCTCCATCCTCTGAAGAATATAGAGGGTTGAATTCCACCTCGTTACCACCTCTTGCTTCAGATGATGGCAGGGCAGGTTCAGGTTTTTTTGGTGGTGCTCCAGTCTTCTGTACGCGGTGCCTGCACGCCGAAAGTGGCCCGCAATTCTTCTGGCCACCGACAGCATCTCTTGCACGCCCCTGTCGTTTTTAAAATAATTCTGCACCACCAAATTCAAGGTATGTGCAAAACATGGGACGTGCTGGAATTTGCCCAGATGTAATGCGCGCACAATATTGCTGGCATTGTCCGATGTCACAAATCCCCAGGAGAGTCCAATTGGGGTAAGCCATTCTGCTATGATCTTCCTCAGTTGCCGTAAGAGGTTTTCAGCTGTGTGTGTATTCTGGAAAGCGGTTATACAAAGCGTAGCCTGCCTAGGAACGAGTTGGCGTTTGCGAGATCCTGCTACTGGTGCCGCCGCTGCTGTTCTTGCAGCGGGAGGCAATTCATCTACCCAGTGGGCTGTCACAGTCATGTAGTCCTGAGTCTGCCCTGCTCCACTTGTCCACATGTCCATGGTTAAGTGGACATTGGGTACAACTGCATTTTTTAGGACACTGGTGAGTCTTTTTCTGACATCCGTGTACATTCTCGGTATCGCCTGCCTAGAGAAGTGGAAGAGGAAATTGACACTGAGGGAGTTGGTGGTGTGGTTTGCGCAAGCTTGGTTACAAGAGGAAGGGATTTACTGTTCAGTTGACTGCTTCCGCTGTCGCCCAAAGTTTTTGAACTTGTCACTGACTTATTATGAATGCGCTGCAGGTGACGTATAAGGGAGGATGTTCCGAGGTGGTTAACGTCCTTACCCCTACTTATTACAGCTTGACAAAGGCAACACACGGCTTGACACCTGTTGTCCGCATTTCTTTTCAAATACTTCCACACTGAAGAGCTGATTTTTTTGGTATTTTCACCAGGCATGTCAATGGCCATATTCCTCCCACGGACAACAGGTGTCTCCCCGGGTGACTGACTTAAACAAACCACCTCACCATCAGAATCCTCCTTGTCAATTTCCTCCCCAGCCCAAGCAACACCCATATCCTCATCCTGGTGTACTTCAACACTGACATCTTCAATTTCACTATCAGGAACTGGACTGCGGGTGCTCCTTTCAACACTTGCAGGGGGCGTGCAAATGGTGGAAGGCGCAAGCTCTTCCCGTCCAGTGTTGGGAAGGTCAGGTATCCCAACCGACACAATTGGACTCTCCTTTGGGATTTGGGATTTCGAAGAACGCACAGTTCTTTGCTGTGCTTTTGCCGCAAGTCTTTTCTTTTTTCTAGCGAGAGGATGAGTGCTTCCATCCTCATGTGAAGCTGAACCACTAGCCATGAACATAGGCCAGGGCCTCAGCCGTTCCTTGCCACTCCGTGTCGTAAATGGCATATTGGCAAGTTTACGCTTCTCCTCAGACGCTTTTAATTTTGATTTTTGGGTCATTTTTTTACTGATCTTTTGTGTTTTGGATTTTACATGCTCTGTACTATGACATTGGGCATCGGCCTTGGCAGACGACGTTGATGGCATTTCATCGTCTCGGCCATGACTAGTGGCAGCAGCTGCAGCAGGAGGTGGAAGTGGATCTTGATCTTTCCCTATTTTCTTAACCTCCACATTTTTGTTCTCCATATTTTGCGCACAACTAAAAGCCACCACAGGTATACAATGTAGATGGATGGATAGTATAGTATTACTTATACTTATGGACGACGAGTGCACTGATGACACAGAGGTAGGTACAGCCGTGGCCTACCGTACTGCTGCTTAGTGCTTATATATAAATATAATATACTGTATAATGGACCTGGTGGACAGTGTCAGCAGACTGCTAAACAAGTATGAAGAAAGAAAAAAAAAACACCACAGGTATACAATGTAGATGGATGGATAGTATAGTATTACTTATACTTATGGACGACGAGTGCACTGACGACACAGAGGTAGGTACAGCCATGGCCTACCGTACTGCTGCTTAGTGCTTATATATATAATATACTGTATAACGGACCTGGTGGACAGTGTCAGCAGACTGCTAAACAAACTAGTATGAAGAAAGAAAAAAAAAACACCACAGGTATACAATGTAGATGGATGGATAGTATAGTATTACTTATACTTATGGACGATGAGTGCACTGACGACACAGAGGTAGGTACAGCCGTGGCCTACCGTACTGCTGCTTAGTGCTTATATATAAATATAATATACTGTATTACGGACCTGGTGGATAGTGTCAGCAGACTGCTAAACTAGTATGAAGAAAGAAAAAAAAAACACCACAGGTATACAATGTAGATGGATAGTATAATATTACTTATACTTATGGACGACGAGTGCACTGATGACACAGAGGTATGAACAGCCGTACTGCTGCTTAGTGCTTATATATAAATATAATATACTGTATAATGGACCTGGTGGACAGTGTCAGCAGACTGCTTAACAAACTAGTATGAAGAAAAAAAAAAACACCACAGGTATACAATGTAGATGGATGGATAGTATAGTATTACTTATACTTATGGACGACGAGTGCACTGACGACACAGAGGTAGGTACAGCCGTGGCCTACCGTACTGCTGCTTAGTGCTTATATATATAAAATATACTGTATAACGGACCTGGTGGACAGTGTCAGCAGACTGCTAAACAAACTAGTATGAAGAAAGAAAAAAAAACACCACAGGTATACAATGTAGAGGTTCTCTCTGCGTGTTGCAGCTATCTACCGGCCACCTGGGCATCCAAAACAATTTTTGGAAGATTTTTCTGCCTGGCTCCCTCACTTTCTATCCTCTGACATCTCCACCATTAACATGGGTGATTTCAATATTGCTATTGATTGTCCAAAATCTGCTGCGCATGCCTCCAAACTACTCTCTCTAACCTCCTCTCTTGGCCTCTCCCAATGGACTGACTCCTCTACTCATCAGGCGGGCCACTGCCTTGATCTAGTATTCACCAGACTATGCTCCATCTCTGAACTCACTAACACTCCTTTCCCCCTATCAGATCACAACCTTATCACCTTCATGCTTTCCTCTGTTAATTCAAACCCTGTGTTGCGGAAGTTCTCCAATCTTCCTCAAACTCGCAGAAATATTAACACAATTAATCTTCAAGAACTTTCCACTTCACTCCAACAACTGCTTTCACCTATTTCTGCGTTCACCTCTCCTGAGATGGCTGTATCACACCTTAATAAGACTCTAGAACTAGCCCTTGATGAAGTGGCTCCAGCTGCCCATCACACTCCACGTAGGCCTAGATGTCAACCATGGCACTCCAAATTAACAAGACAACTACAAAAACTCACACGAAAACTTGAACGTCAGTGGCGTAAATCTCGTATTTCAAGTGACTTTCTCACATATAAGACAGTCTACCATTCTTATAAAAATGCCCTGGACACTGCCAAACAAACATATTTCCAAACTCTTATCTCTGCTCAAGCCTCTAACCCCAAACGACTCTTTAATACATTTAAATCACTTCTGAATCCTCCCACACCTACCCCACCAGCCACTATCAAGGCACAGGATCTTGCTTCCTACTTCAAGGAGAAGATTGATAAGATCCGAGATGAAATGGTATGCTCTTCGGCAGCCAGTGACCTGCTCCGTTCTTTCCTGAACCCTCTGGCACTCTTTCTTCATTTGATCCCACAAATGAAGACGAAGTATCATCACTCTTCTCATCCTGCTTCTCTACTACCTCTCCTCTTGATCCTTTACCCTCACAAATAAGTAAAGCTCTGTCTCTGGTGCTCATCCCTACCTTAACTAACATCTGTAATCTCTCTCTCTCTCTACTGGTATTTTTCCTTCACTCTTCAAGCATGCAGTGATTACTCCCATTTTAAAAAAACAAAATTCTGACCCTAATGCTCTCTCAAACTACCGCCCTATCTCTCAGCTCCCTTGTCTCTCTAAGCTACTTGAGAGACTTGCCTACACTCGACTCACACACTTTCTTAACTCATACACTTTGTTGGACCCACTTCAGTCAGGCTTCCGTTCCCAACATTCCACAGAGACGGCACTGACTAAAGTGGTTAATGATTTGGTCACTACGAAGTCTAAAGGCCACTACTCACTACTTATTCTTCTAGATCTATCTGCTGCATTTGACACTGTAGACCACTCTCTTCTCATACAGACACTACAATCCCTAGGTCTTAAAGACACAGCCCTTTCTTGGTTCCTATCCTACCTATCTAATCGCTCCTTCAGTGTTCGCTTCTCTGAATCTACCTCCTCTTCGCTACCTCTTTCAGTTGGAGTACCGCAAGGTTCAGTCTTGGGTCCTCTGCTTTTCTCTATCTATACCTCATCTCTTGGTAAACTAATCAGCTCTTTTGGTTTTCAGTATCATCTGTACGCAGATGATACTCAAATCTACCTATCCTCACCTGACTTGTCCCTATCTGTACTGGACCGTGTCACTGAATGCCTTTCTGCCATCTCATCCTGGATGACATCTCGCCACCTCAAACTTAATATTTCAAAGACAGAGTTAATTATATTTCCACCGGCCAATAGTAGGTACCAACCTGACATCTCTATCACTGTTGAAAACTCGACTATCTACCCTACCCCACAAGCTCGCTGCCTAGGTGTCACCCTTGACTCTGATCTGTCCTTTGTTCCCCACATTCAATCTGTCTCAAGATCATGTTACATGCATCTAAAAAACATATCCAAAATACGTCCATACCTTACACAAGACACTGCTAAAACTCTAATCCACGCTCTCATTATCTCCCGCATTGATTATTGCAATAGTCTCCTAACTGGTCTTCCCAAAACGAGACTCTCACCACTACAATCCATTCTGAATGCAGCGGCGAGGCTTATCTTCCTCGCTAGACGTTCATCGTCTGCAGATCCACTCTGTCAGTCCCTCCATTGGTTACCTGTATTCTACCGCATTCAATATCAAATACTTTTACTCACACACAAGGCCATTAACCAAAATACACCAACGTACATCACTTCGCTTATCACAAAATATCTCCCAACCCGACCTCTGCGCTCTTCACAAGACCTGCGTCTCTCATCCACACTCATTACTCGCTCCCACTCACGACTGCAGGACTTTCATCGGGCTGCACCCACTCTATGGAATGCCCTACCATGCACAATAAAACTCTCCTCTAGTCTCCAAACCTTCAAGCGTTCCCTCAAAACTCACCTCTTTAGGCAAGCGTATCAAATTCCTGAACCGTCCACATAACTTTCATAAACCTTCCTATCAAATTACATCCACTCTGTACAGTCCACACATATCCTCACATGTCTTCTCATTCTATGCAATAGATAGCACCTTTCCTTGTGTACATGTGCCTATAGATTGTAAGCTTGCGAGCAGGGCCTTCCTACCTCTGACTGTTATCACCCAGTTTGTTATTGTTATTTCAAATTGTAAAGCGCAACGGAATTTGCTGCGCTATATAAGAAACTGTTAATAAATAAATAAATAAATAAATAAATAAATAATGGATAGTATAGTATTACTTATACTTATGGACGACGAGTGCACTGACGACACAGAGGTAGGTACAGCCGTGGCCTACCGTACTGCTGCTTAGTGCTTATATATAAATATAATATACTGTATAACGGACCTGGTGGACAGTGTCAGCAGACTGCTAAACTAGTATGAAGAAAGAAAAAAAAACCCACCACAGGTATACAATGTAGATGGATGGATAGTATAGTATTACTTATACTTATGGACGACGAGTGCACTGACGACACAGAGGTAGGTACAGCCGTGGCCTACCGTACTGCTGCTTAGTGCTTATATATAAATATAATATACTGTATAACGGACCTGGTGGACAGTGTCAGCAGACTGCTAAACAAACTAGTATGGAGAAAGAAAAAAAAACACCACAGGTATACAATGTAGATGGATGGATAGTATAGTTTTACTTATACTTATGGACGACGAGTGCACTGACGACACAGAGGTAGGTACAGCCGTGGCCTACCGTACTGCTGCTTAGTGCTTATATATAAATATAATATACTGTATAATGGACCTGGTGGACAGTGTCAGCAGACTGCTTAACAAACTAGTATGAAGAAAAAAAAACCCACCACAGGTATACAATGTAGATGGATGGATAGTTTAGTATAACTTATACTTATGGACGACGAGTGCACTGACGACACAGAGGTAGGTACAGCCGTGGCCTACAGTACTGCTGCTTAGTGCTTATATATATAAAATATATTGTATTACAGACCTGGTGGACAGTGTCAGCAGACTGCTAAACAAACTAGTATGAAGAAAGAAAAAAAAACACCACAGGTATACAATGTAGATGGATGGATAGT
Organism: Pseudophryne corroboree; assembly: GCF_028390025.1. Classification (NCBI taxonomy): domain Eukaryota; kingdom Metazoa; phylum Chordata; class Amphibia; order Anura; family Myobatrachidae; genus Pseudophryne; species Pseudophryne corroboree. Next base: position 114,852 of record NW_026967992.1, read on the forward strand.
ATAGTATTACTTATACTTATGGACGACGAGTGCACTGACGACACAGAGGTAGGTACAGCCGTGGCCTACCATACTGCTGCTTAGTGCTTATATATAAATATAATATACTGTATAACGGACCTGGTGCACAGTGTCAGCAGACTGCTAAACTAGTATGAAGAAAGAAAAAAAAAACCACCACAGGTATACAATGTAGATGGATGGATCGTATAGTATTACTTATACTTATGGACGACGAGTGCACTGACGACACAGAGGTAGGTACAGCCGTGGCCTACCGTACTGCTGCTTAGTGCTTATATATAAATATACTGTATAACGGACCTGGTGGACAGTGTCAGCAGACTGCTAAACAAACTAGTATGAAGAAAGAAAAAAAAGACACCACAGGTATACATTGTAGATGGATAGATAGTATAGTTTTACTTATACTTATGGACGACGAGTGCACTGACGACACAGAGGTAGGTACAGCCGTGGCCTACCGTACTGCTGCTTAGTGCTTATATATAAATATAATATACTGTATAACGGACCTGGTGGACAGTGTCAGCAGACTGCTAAACAAACTAGTATGAAGAAAGAAAAAAAAAACACCACAGGTATACAATGTAGATGGATGGATAGTATAGTATTACTTATACTTATGGACGACGAGTGCACTGACGACACAGAGGTAGGTACAGCCGTGGCCTACCGTACTGCTGCTTAGTGCTTAATTATATATATAATATACTGTATAACGGACCTGGTGGACACTGTCAGCAGACTGCTAAACAAACTAGCATGAAGAAAGAAAAAAAAACACCACAGTGTTTTTCAGGCAGACAAACGTATACTGGACTGGTGGTCACTGTCAGCAAAACTGTGCACTGTACTCCTGTTATAACTGCTCCCCAGTCCCCACAATTAGGCAGTGTGAGCAGTGCACTCAGCACAGATATATCATGCAGCAGTGCAGCACACTGAGTGAGCACAGATATGGTGGAGCGTTTTTTTTCAGGCGTAGAAACAACGGATTAAACTCAAAACTCTGCACTGTACTCCCTAACAGCCCTAACACCCCTGCGGTGCGCGCATATTTGTCCCTTTACTAGTGCCAATTATGGGGGGAATGGGGGGGGGGCGCCGAAGAATTTTTTGGCTTGGGGGAGAAAAATTTCTAGTTACGCCACTGTGTAAGGTGCATTACTATAAGGAGAAATAATTGGCAAATAATTTAAGGGGCATGAATCAGGATTTTTTTTCCTGTGGTGGCCAATGTGTGGGCACGTAGGTTGCAAAACTGGGGTATAAGGTAGTCTTTTCCTGCAATGCCATGGCTCTTGCAGCAAGGCCATCTGGCGCGCGCAGAATCTTTACTTTTAAAATGGCAATTGGGGGAACACTTTTTTGGCTTGGGGGAGCAAAATTTCTAGTTACGCCACTGGCTGCAAGGTACTGTGGGATTGAGCTGGGAGAGGCATCTCTCCCAGGAGACACTGTGGGAGCCAGCAGTGGGCGGTGCATGCACACAGATTTCTGCAGCACTGCCTGACTAATTTATGAACAGTGCGAGAAGAAGGAGCTGGGCGCACCCCATAGCTGTCAGCGCTGCAGCTAGTGGTCGGGTTGCTGGGGCTGGAGGATGAAAAAGGCGGTATGGGACCTGCACCTGGCTGCAAGGTACTGTGGGATTGAGCTGGGAGAGACATCTCTCCCAGGAGACACTGTGGGAGCCAGCAGTGGGCGGAGCATGCACACAGATTTCTGCAGCACTGCCTGACTAATTTATGAACAGTGCGAGAAGAAGGAGCTGGGCGCACCCCATAGCTGGCAGCGCTGCAGCTAGTGGTCGGGTTGCTGGGGCTGTAGGATGAAAAAGGCGGTATGGGACCTGCACAGTGGTAGGTGCCCCACAAAACTGACACTGCCTCAATCAAGTTGACCCAGCCCTAGGCAATTGCCTAGTTTGTCTATGCCTAGGATCGGCTCTGGTTCAGAGCGGACCTATTATATTAATTTAGAACCCCACTTCTGACACCTGAGCTAGGCGTTATTATTGTCTTAGACTTATTCTAGTCTGACCTTCCATGTCTATCTACATATTTTACATTTTCTAACTGACATGCTAAAAACTGTGCTCACACTGTGATTGTATTTGTGGATGAATTTCTTTTTATCTATGGTACAGTATACTTGTGTCTGCAAATAAACATTGATTATAAAAAAACTAATCTGCAGTCTAGAGGTAAGGAGATAGCTGGAGAATGTGACCCGTGTTGTAATGGTGATCAGCAGTGTTTCTACAATCCTGACAACCACCTTTTTAACAAGCCATAACTGGACAAGTTATACACAGGGGTGGAATTTGATATACCGGCTCTTGGGATCCCGGCACTCAGTACACCGGTGCCGGAATCCCGACAGCCGGCATACTGACAACTTTTCTCCCTCTCAGGGGGTCCACGACCCCCCTGGAGGGAGAATAAATAGCGTGGCATGCGTAGCACGCCACCGTGCCCACAGTGAGCCCGCAAGGGGCTTATTTGCTCTCACCCTGCTGCCGGTTTGCCAGCAGTCAGGATCCCTACACCAATCCACAGCGCTTCCCTAGGAAAAGTGTGCCTATTGTGTCATTCTGATTAAAGGATAAATATAAGTACTCTGTGAGGAAAAATAATATTAATTCATGTATTTACACTTAAAAAGATAGGAATACAGTATCATTATTTATTAATATAAATAATATAAAAATATATAAAATGTGATTAGGAAAAACATAAGTGTTAATAAAGTGTTAGGGTGAGCCAACCTAAAGCAGCCCAGCCACACCAGCACAGGGAGTACCGCACACCAAATCCACCCCATAAATAATTACAAATATGTATGTGTCAAATAGCCCAGTGTAAGGCCACATGATAATGGCTCCTACAGCATCTGAGAGCCAGCTTACCTGGAGACCCCCATAGCTTCTCCAATGGCAATCTGGAATCAGAAATCTCTCCTAATGCTGACCCATCCATGCCTCTCTAAACTGCAATACACATTTATTGGTAAGCTGCTCAATCAGATTGTGATGTCACTCAGGTGCTACAAGGGAGGTCTAATTCTGTGTAAGAATTTTTTTTATCCCTAATGCACACTGAGTGAAATCACATTTGATATATATTTGTATTATTTTAATCACACTTATCACTTACATAGCACCTATGTCCTTCTTAATTAACCATTACTTTTTTTCACCTGTGTGCTGCCCTGGGGTGACCAGCCTATCCCAGTATGATGGGGTCCTGTGCCCAAGTCCAATACATAGTGCTAGGGACACCCAGTGACACAGAGACGCCTTGCCGTTCGGCCTGGGGGCTTAGCCCTATATTTGCTGATGTATGCAACCATGGTCTCTGTATTATTTGATATAATTCTAGTGTTGTTTTTCATTCAGTGTGCATTAGAAAAATAATACTTGCAATAAATAAGTAATAATAATAATAATAATAATAATAATAAATAATTAGGGATAACAAAATGTTTTTCTTACACATAATTAGCGCTCCCTTTTAGCACCTGAGTGACATCACAATCTGATTGAGCAGCTTACCAATAAATGTGTATTGCAGTTTAGAGAGGCATGGATGGGTCAACACAACATTAGGAGGGATTGCTGACTCCAGAGTGCCACTGGAGAAGCTAGGGGTGTCTCCAGGTAAGTGGGCTCACAGATGCTGTAGGAGCCATTATCATGTGGCCTTACACTGGGCTATTTGACCCAGACATATTTGTAATTATTTATGGGGTGGGTTTGGGGCGCAGTGCTCCCTGTGCTGGTGTGGCTGGGCTGCTTTAGGTTAACACATCCTAACACTTTATTAACACTTATGTTTTTCCTAATCACATTTTATATATTCTTGTATTATTTTAATCACACCTATCACTTACATAGCACCTATGTGCTTCTTAATTAACCGTTACTAATTTTCACCTTTGTGCTGCCCTGGGGTGGCCAGCCTGTACCAGCATGATGGGGTCCTGCTCCCTGGAACCATACCTAGTGTTATGGACTCCCCAGTGACACAGAGACGCCTGTCCATTCGGCCTGGAGACTTAGCCCTATATCGGCAGATGTATGCAACCATTGTCTCTGTATTATCTGATATTATGTAGTGATATTTTTCACTCAGTGTGCATTAGGGATAGCAAAGTGTTAATTTGAGACATACATACAGTACCTGTATGTATGTCCCAATATATATCTATATATATATATATAGAGAGAGAGAGAGAGAGAGAGAGAGAGAGAGAGAGAGAGAGATTGGATTATTAGAACAATGAGACAAAATAATGAACATTTACAATATATTTCATATATTAAGAGCTGTACTGGTATCAGGGCCGGTTCTAGACCTTGTGGCTCCCAGGGCGAAAGTTTCTTTTGGCGCCCCCCCCCCCCTTAAAGGTAAAAGCATTGGTGCATGCCAAAAATAGGGGCGTAGCTTCTTAGGGAAGGGGTGTGGTCAGTTTTGCTCCCTGTAGTTTTACCCCGAGTAGCTGTTGTGCCCCCAGTACTGCACCCTCAGTAGTTGTGCCCCCAGTACTGCACCCTCAGTAGTTGTGTCCCCAGTAGCTGTTGTGCCCCCAGTAGCTGTGCCCCTTGCAGCTGTGCGCCCAGTACTGCACCCTCAGTAGTTGTGCCCCCAGTAGCTGTTGCGCCCCCTACAGCTGTTCCCCAGTAGTTTTGCCCCCAGTACTATGCCCTCATTAGTTCTGCCCCCATTAGTTGTTGTGCACCCTCAGTTTTGCCCCCAGTAGCTGTTGTGCCACCATTAGTTTTGCCCCAGTAGCTGTTGTGTCCCCATTAGTTTTGCCCCCAGTAGCTGTTGTGTCCCCATTAGTTTTGCCCCCAGTAGCTGTTGTGCCCCCATTAATTTTGCCCCAGTAGCTGTTGTGCCCCCATTAGTTTTGCCCCCATTGCTGTGCCCCTAGTAAAAAAAAAAAAATCAAGAATACTCACCAGCCCCGTTCCTGTTACCCAACAACTGCTGCCCTCCGTCTTCCGCCACCGACGGCGCTCCTCGGATCCATAGGAGCGCATAGACACTAGAGGTCAATTATGACCCCTAGTGTCTATGACTGTCCTAAACTGCCGTGCGGTGCGCAATGATGTCAGGCGCACCGCACGGCAGGCACCAGTAGCAGGGAATGGTCCTCTCTGCGAAAGAAAGCTAGATGCTACCTCACTGCGTGTCTAGTGTCCCTGCATGGAGAGGACCTTTTCCTAATTACCGCCACCGCCATCTGGACAGAGTAGCGGCTCTTGCCACGGTGGTGGCGCCCTTGGGACAGCGGCACCCCGGGCAAAAGTCCTGCTTGCCCGTGGCAAGAGCTGCTACTGACTGGTATATCAAATTGGTTGAGGGCTATGGAAGGAAAGAATAACTAAGGTAGAACAATAGTTATTAAGAAACTTTTGAAGGAATAATCCATTCAGACAGTGACCGCTACTCAGACAACTTTAATATTCCCTTTGACAGCAGTAAGGACCATAATTTTCTTATAATCTATGAGATCACTCTCTACTTTTCTATCAAGCAACTCACAGGACTCAATTTCATATCCTTCATCAGTGAGGGCCTTTTTTGCAAAACTCTCATCATAATTCAATGCATACATCCTATCATTACCAGCGGTGAAATAAGTGAAATTTATGGACCCAATTATAATTAAGTGTCCCCCAGGCTTAAGCAGCTTTGACATCTTCCTCAGGTTACTGATGTAATCTTGTTTGTCATGACTAACCACATCCAGCACCCACACCGTGAGTATACAGTCGGCTGGTGGCAACACCTCTGGATCAGTGAGATTTTCTTTGCTTAAGTCAATTTTCACAATGCGTTTAATTGTTTCCTTTAACTTTTCTTCCTGTACTTCTTCTGGGTCACTAAAACAAATAAAACATTACATTATGTAATACAATAGGGTGACGTGTCATTGCAGAATTGTACGATTCACTTCAGTTCTTTTATTCCTCACCCACAAAAATGAAACAAATCAACTTAACTCAAATAGATTTTACCTGTAGCTAATAATGAATTTTGTGCAGCAGTTCACTGTTCTTTACCATCCTAAGTGTTCTAGTGTTCTTTATGTTTATGGTATCAGATATTGGGGGTAATTTCGAGTTGATCGCAGCAGCAAGTTTATTAGCAGTTGGGCAAAACCATGTGCACTGCAGGTTTGGCAGATATAACATTTGCATAGAGAGTTAAATTTGGGTCGGTTATTTTGTTTCTGTGCAGGGTAAATGCTGGCTGCTTTATTTTTACACTGCAATTTAGATTTCAGTTTGAACACACCCCACCCAAATCTAACTCTCTCTGTACATGTTATTTCTGGCCCCCCTGCAGTGCACATGGTTTTGTCCAACTGCTAACAAATTTGCTGCTGCGATCAACTAGGAATTAAGCCCATTATGTGTAAGGTATCTGTAAGGTATATACACAATCAGGACTGGATCTAGACTTTGTGGCACCCCAGGCGAAAAAATAGGAGTGTGGCTTCATGGAGAAGGGGCGTGGTCAGTTATGCTCCCTGTAGAGTTGTGCCCCCCATGGAGTTGTGCCCCCTAGTTGCACCGTGCCCCCAGTACTGTGCCCCCTAGTTGCACCTTGCGCCCAGTACTGTGCCCCCTGTAGAGTTGTGCCCCTAGTTGTGCCGCTTAAAAAATAAAAAATGAATACTTACAATCCCCGCTCCTGCTTCCCGACCACTGCTGCCCTTCGTCTTTACCCACCGGCGCCCCTCTTCTGATCTATGGAAGAGATGTCATGACGTCTCTACCATAACACTACATAGACACTAGAGGTCAATTATGACCCCTAGTGTCTATGTGCCGCTCACACAATGCAGTGCGGTGCGCGATGACTTCATCGCACACCTCAAAGCATTGCATCTACCAAGCACCGGGGGGCACCAGTAGGTTGGTCTTGCCACTGCAGCGGAGCCCACCGGACAGCAGTGGTGCCCTCCTGAAGGCGGCGCCCCGGGAAAAAATCCTGCGTGTGCCCGTAGCAAGATTCGCTACTGTACACAATTGGAACTATGGAATCTGGAGGTATATTCACTATTGTCATCTAAGTGTCTCAGCCCCATTAAAAACTAAAACAATTTTTGATATATTTATTTTCAACTTACTCATCCTTAATTTTCTTATATGTTTAGAATCATGTTTTACCTGATGCCACCCAGTTCGGTAAGATCCTTACATGCATGAGTCCAACTGAAAGCCCCAGTGCGGGTGTTAACCCATTTGGTGAGTTCCATAATACATGACTCGCTTAATTTTAGTATAATGATCTCTTTAAAAAAATCAGTGATATCAAAAAGTTGATGAACGATGGAACCGATACTGATGTCAAACAAAGTTTCTCCTTTAATGCGCCCTGCAGGGAAAGAATCAGATGAGTGCGTTAAAGGCAAATACATAGATTGTGTGTCCCAGCATGGGGCACATATTGAAATTAGAAATGGAGAAAGAGATTTTCATCCACACCAAAAACACAAGCTCACTATTGAGCAGTATTCCAGGGATTAATGGTTCTTTGAATATTAGCAAACTAAATAGTTAAGATCATAATGACCACCTTATGGGTGCTACCCTCCGATTGGGCAACATGTAAAGAATTTTACAAAGAGAAAAAGAATCGTATTCTTACGGGTGCACTCCCTCCCCTTATTTTGTTGTTTAAAATACTATTTATTTCATTTCATTAAAATTCGGTATAGACATACCACCCATATCTAAAAGCCTGTAGGGCTCAATAATTGTTTTCAATTCAACCTTATTTCTGTCTGAGTAAAGCGAAGTATTAAAAAGTGAAATGAAGAAAAAAGAAAAACGTGACAAGAATAATATGATGAAAATAACTAAATATGTGTTAACATAGTTTTAAAATAACTTTTGTACCCGTTCTGTTGTGTGAGTAAAATTTATTGTAGACTTCTCCTATTTTTGAATTCTACTAGTATTTAAAGGCTAGAGTCAAGTATTAACATGCAAAAATAAATAAAATTGACACATTTGTCTCCACACTTATTTTGATGTCTTGTGTGTCTTATGATGTATCCAGGTGTACACTTCCCTATAGGGAATTTAATCCTTCTGTTGCAGCAATCTGGAGAGAATGTGATGTATAATTCTAAAGGTGTTACCGGCAAGCTCTCTATGTCAGCTACTATAACTCCCAACTTCCATGTAGCAGTATTGCACATGTAATTATGTCATGTGTTACGCTTTTGTTGTTCTGTTCTATGCATGGGACTATTTACACACAATGTTATAATGCAACCCCTCTGTGTCTTATTTATTTTATTTTATTTACTATATTAATATGAGGGATTATTCACTAATTCACACTTATGCTGTATGTCACTTCCAAGCACAGTCCCCTTTATACACGTATGATTTGTTTTAGTTTGCATAGGTAATTGGTCTGTGCCGTGTATTCACACTTATGCTACGCATTACAATGCTACTGGCAGATTCAATAAATCAGCTGCTGCAATATCTAGCATTCATATAGTATTATAGCTCAAATAATACTATCCTATATGATGTCTTAATTGTCCTATTATAGACACCGAATTTGTTGGTATGCAATTTCAAAGTACAATCCCTTCTATATGCATTTGATTTCTTAGACTAGCAAGGAGGGTTAGGGTGAATGGTATATAACTTCACTCTATTGCTGTGTGTCACCCTAGAGCGCAGTCCCTTCTGACCATATATAGTTATTTTAGCTTGCACGGATGTTCCGTCCGTGCAGCGCCCCCTTCAAGCGCCACATGTAATACTTGTTATGTTGTTGGCAGACTCAGTAAGTCAGCTGCCGTCCTATTAGACTTTATTGCAGTACTGTCACACAAGTAATTATATGATGTATAATGTTTTATTATTCTGTTACCCTGTTATGAACGTAAAATTATTACCATGTAATTTCTAAATGCAGCTCGCTGTGTATCTATTTACTTTCTTTTATTCATATCAGAAATTACATGGACAATATCTATGCATATATTCCACAACAGATGCTGCATTTATTTTTCGGCTTCATATATAATGCTCTGGTATAAATGGGCGTCCCCACTTGCCCAGATGCTATTAAATCTTGTAGATACTGTTATAGTATTAGTAAATAAATTCTATAAAGGGAGACACAGTGGGGGCATTGTATATCTGACACAGTGGGGGTAATGTATATCTGGCACTGGGGGCATTGCATATCTGGCACTGTGGGGGCATTGTATATCTGCCACAGTGGGGGCATTGTATATCTGACACAGTGGGGGCATTGTATATCTGGCACTGTGGGGGCAATGTATATCTGGCACTGGGGGCATTAAATATCTGGCACTGTGGGGGCATTGTATATCTGGCACAGTGGGGGCAATGTATCTCTGGCACTGTGGGGGCATTGTATATCTGACACAGTGGGGGCATTGTATATCTGACACAGTGGGGGCATTGTATATCTGGCACTGTGGGAGCAATGTATATCTGGCACTGTGGGGGCATTGCATATCTGGCACTGTGGGGGCATTGCATATCTGGCACTGTGGGGGCATTGCATATCTGGCACAGTGGGGGCAATGTATCTCTGGCACTGTGGGGGCATTGCATATCTGGCACAGTGGGGGCAATGTATCTCTGGCACTGTGGGGGCATTGTATATCTGGCACAGTGGGGGCATTGTATATCTGGCACAGTGGGGGCATTGTATATTTGGCACTGAGGGGGCAATGTTACTTCATCATTGGGCATTGTGTGTGTATATTATATATGTATATTATACACACAATGTCCAGTGATAAAGTAATATGTTGCTCAGAGTCTGGCCCTGCCCCCGATCCCAATTCCCACATTGTAAACGAAAATGCAGGCTTTTGCGCATGAACTAGTCATATAAATAGTTTTCACCATCGAATACTTTTGATGTGATGGTTAGTAACCATTGCATCGAAAGTTTCAATGGTGGAGCATTGCCATCATATGATGGTTTGCTTTCGATGTCCATCCCTACCCCAACCCCCACGCCGTCCCCCCAAAAAAAATCACTGGTGCAGTATAACTGTCCTGCCTGGATATTGTGTTATTAGACTATTTTATTCCAAATATTCAAATATTATACAGGGAGACCCTAACCTGGCACCAGGACATTTCTTTTTTAATAGCAGAACCTAAAGTATGTTTGTTTTTTGTTTGCCTTTTACCGAAAAAAGTACCAATACCTTTAATAGAGATGTGCGGCTGCCACTTTTCGTGTTTTGTGTTTTGGTTTTAGTTCTAATTCCACTTTCGTGTTTTGGTTTTGGATCTGGATAATTTAAAAAAAAAAAAACATAAAAATGGCTAAAATCACAGAATTTGGGGGTAATTTTTATCCTACTGTATTATTAACCTCAATAACATTAATTTCCACTCATTTCCAGTCTATTCTGAACACCTCACTCATCACAATATTGTTTTTAGGCCAAAAGGTTGCTCCGAGGTGGCTCTATGACTAATCTAAATGACACAAGTGTGCGGCACAAACACCTGGCCCATCTAGGAGTGGCACTGCAGTGTCAGACAGGAAGGCACTTTTCAAAAACTAGGCAACAAACAGTACCTCATGCAAAGATGTAGAAGAGGTGCAATGAGGTAGCTGTATGACTAAGCCAAGTGACACAAACGATTGGCCCATCTAGGAGTGGTACTGCAGTGGCAGACAGGAGGGCGGATATAAAAAAAAAGGCCCCAAACAGCACATGTTGCAAAGAAGAACAAAAGGTGCACCAAGGTTTCTGTATGACTAAGCTAAGCGATGGGGCAACTTTTCCACTGGCTCACTTCTCCGCTCATATCACTGCTTAGTAAATGTCCCCCTAATTCTCTTACTTCCCGATATGTTAGGAAGATGAAATGTAACCGGTATTGTTCAGGTGGGAAATAGGAAAACTATGTAATTAGAATTTTAATAAAGCTCTCCCAAGATGATGAAAAGGGTGTTTACTTAATGACATCATTACTGGTGCGTGGCTTGCCTTGCATGAACCATAGCACCCAAATGTGACAAATATGTCACACGCAGCTGCTGCGACCCAAAACATGGCAGCCTGGCGACTGCCTTTGCAGCTAGGGTTACCCTTAATATGCGAGCACTTCGCTGTTTAGTGAAGCACTTATATTTCACCGGGGGGAAGAGGGGGGGGCTGTACTGGGCACCCCCCCCATCCCCCGCATGTTAGAGAAAGGAGTTGTAGATTTGCAATTTTTCACAAAATTACAACTCATGCTGAATTAAGACCGCAGTCTCTTAGAAACCAGAATAATACCGGATACTGATGACAAGTGGCAGCCCACAGAGTTGACACGTTCTTTCTCCTTACTTCTATCACCACTTTGCTGACGATCTAACAATTAGAACTTACACTCCTCACCTGCATGTAACCTTTATATGGTTCTCCTATGAATCACTGCACAAGCACATTTGGAGTTTTGTTTCCCAGCTGGCATTTCAAGTTTCCTGTACTACTGTAATTATATGGCAGGATCACTGGATTTATACGGAAGGATCACTGCAATTATATGGCAGGATTACTGGAATTATACGGCAGGATCACTGGAATCATACGGCAGGATTACTGTAATTATACGGCAGGATCACTGGAATTATACAGCAGGATCACTGGAATTATACGGCAGGATTATTGGGATTATATGGCAAAATCACTGGAATTATACGGCAGGATCACTGGAATTATACGGCAGGATTACTGGAATTATACTATTATTATTATTATTATTATCCTTTATTTATATGGTTCCACAAGAGATCCGCAGCACCCATTACACAGTACATAATCAAATGAGCAAACAAGACAAAAGCACTTACAGTTCAAGACAATATAGGACTGGTATAGAAAACCCGGGGTTAGGTGCCATCAAAGGGAGCATGGAGTATAAGATAGTGTAAGTAAGAAATGGAAAGGCACATGAGGGTAGCCAGTGAAGGTCCTACAAGAGAGGGGATGTGGATGTACTACATTTGGTGAGGAAGATGAGACGAGCAGCAGCATTGAGGATAGCTTGAAGTGTAGAGAGGCATTTTTGAGGGAGGCCATATAGGGGGAGATTGCAGTAGTCCAATCTGGAGATAACTAGTGAGTGGATGAGGGTCTTAATAGCAACCTGGGTGAGAAAGTGTCTGATCCTGGAGATGTTTTGAGATGGAAATGGCAGGTTTTTGAGAGGTACTGAATGTGTGGTTTGAAGGAGAGCGAGGAGTCAAGGATTACTCCAATACATTGCACTTGGGGGCTAGAGGAGATAGTTGTGCCATCAATGGATAATTAAATTGTGTGAGGTAAGGTTATGCGGGAGGGAGGGAAGAGGATCAGCTCAGTCTTAGACATGTTAAGTTTAAGAAAGCGCTGGGACATTCAGGAGGAGATAGCAGAGAGACAGTTGGAGATTGAGTGAGGAGAGCAGGGGAGAGGTCAGGGGAGAAAAGGTAGACTTGAGTATCATCAGCGTAGAGATGATATTTTAAGTCAAAAGAGCTAATGAGCTCACCTAACAAGGATGTGTAGAGAGAGAAAAGGAAAGGCCCAAGAACAGAACCTTGGGGGGCACCTACTGGTAGAGGAAGTGGGAGGTGGAGTCATGAGAGGAGACAGAGATGGAATGGTCAAAAAGATAGGATAGCCAGGAGAGAGCAGTATCACACAAACCAAGGGAGTAAAGGATTTGCAGGAGGAGAGGGTGCTCTACGGTGTCAAAAGCAGCAGAGAGGTCAAGGAGAATAAGCAGAGAGTACTGGGCCTTTGGATTTAACTCCTTTGGATTGCGCTTAACCAAGTCCAAACACTGCTTCGAAGTGGTCATTCGATTCCGCTTGTTGTCAACAGTGAGCAAACGCGACACCCATCTTGCAGATAGCTTTGTCATGCCCAAATGTTCATGTAGGATATTCTGCACATGTTCAAATGAGATGCCTATGATCTCAACAATCTCTATGAACTTCACTCACTGGTCTGCCAAAACGATAACATGAATTTTGTTGACCATTTCATCTGTAGTCACCTCAATTGGGCGACCTGCAGGTTCTTCATCGAGGACGGATGTACGACCACACTTGAATTCATTGAATCAATATCTGATGGTTGTAATTGAAGGTGAAAGGTCCCCATAAACGGTTATCAACTCCTCTTTGATTTCCACACACGTCTTCCAATCCAAAAACAAGAATCTAATCACCGATCGGTACTGCATTTTCTCCATAGTTGGAAAAAGCTCAGACTTGCTCACTTACAACAGCTACCAAAACAAAAGTACACCATGAATTTATCTGAATTTCTGACAGTCGTTGTTTGACAGATGACAGTAAACGATGATATACAGGTTTGACGTCAGTGGCGCCATCTGTCTTCAAACATGGGTACTTATCATTCACCCTGTAGCAAAGATGTATGTGAACACATCTATATGTATAGAAATATCATAGTACTGTATGTGTGTGGTATATTAGGTTGGCAATGAAAATATAGACAAAATATAGACATTTATAATGTAGACATCACAGTGCCGTGTGCTGGCCCTGTCCAATAATATCAAGAAAGCTGCCAAAGCCTTTTACCACTGCATATAAAGACACAGTTGCAGGCTTAGACTCATCCCCAAAATGGTCACGCCATACCTGCGTTTGACCTAAGTGGTATGTGCCAGTTTTTGATTAGTACCACAACAATAAGGTCAAAATAAAATGGCTGAGAAAAGTTCATCAGTACCAAGCACATCATGAATTTCTGTCAAAAATGTTGACTCAATGATAGCAGAGCAAGTACAACAAATAAGGTAAGTAATGTTTAGGGCATACTATGGTAGAAGTTTTGATCAAATACATAATATTGACTTCATGCCCGGCGCAGGTGAGGGTAGAAGGGATTGGTGAAGACTAGAGCATGCTCAGCCTTCTCCTCACACTAAGATCAGATGCTGCCAGGTGACGCTTCCAGTCCTCCACTTCACATACTGTAGTAATGCTGGTGAGTGGAGTGTTGCAGCCCAGTCTGGCGTGGGAGGGGAAGGGGGATGTATAGTACAGCACCTGGCACATCAGCATTCCTCCACACCGTGTTCCTCGGCAGCACTGCAGTTAACTAGCGGTGATGGCGGGCGGTAGTGTGGCGTGGCCCAGCGGGTGCCTGTGGAGATTTTTCTGCTTAGCAATGCATTGCGCTGTGTGCAAAGCACCGATCTCCCATACCTAGTTACGGCCCTGGCCATATATGCATTACACCACAAAATATTATTGCACTAAAGTGAATTGACTTATTAAGGCCCATTAAAAAAATAATTTGCACATAACACCACTTTTAACTCAGGCCAACAATGAGACACATATGCATAAAGTGATTTGCATGATTTAAAAAAAAACAAAAAACATATTCAATCCATGGGTACAAAACTACACACAAAGGCACAACATTTTAATGTTTAACATTTTTTCACACATAACATACAGTCACCGTCCTGCATGGGCCGATCCAAATCCCGAACATAAGTCGCCCTCACAACTTCAGGAGGAATTATGCTCCTCATGGGTTCCTCGTACTCAAGATACGTGGCCACGAATGGGTGTCCACGACCTGTCTGTAATGCAGCCTTTGCCTCCTTGCCCATTTTAGTTTTGACACAGCGCTTTATATCATAGAATCATTTGCGGCACCTGTCCTCTGTCCGCTTGACAACATCCTCACTGTTCACAGCTGTCGGAACTTTAGACCACTGCACTATATACCCCCACATCCCCGACACCTCACTATGTGCCCCCTTATCCTCTGTCAGCTGACACTGCACTATGTTTCCCCCACATACCCCAACACCTCACTATGTGCCCCCACATCCCTAATACCACACTATGTGCCCCCTTATCCCCTGTCAGCTGTCACTGCACTCTATGCCCCCACATCCCCGACACCTCACTATGTGCCCCCTTATCCTCTGTCAGCTGACACTGCACTATGTGCCCCCTTATTCTCTGTCAGCTGACACTGCACTATGTGCCCCCACATAACCTAACACCGCACTATGTGCCCCCACATCCCCGACACCTCACTATGTGCCCCCACATCCCTAATACCTCACTATGTGCCCCCTTATCCCCTGTCAGCTGTCACTTCACTATGTTCCCCCCATCCCCAACATCTCACTATGTGCCCCCTTATCCCCTGTCAGCTGTCACTGCACTATGTTCCCCCCATCCCCCAACACCTCACTATGTGCCCCCTTATCCCCTGTCAGCTGTCACTGCACTATGTTCCCCCCATCCCCAACATCTCACTATGTGCCCCCTTATTCCTTGACAGCTGTCCCTGCACTATGTTCCCCCAATCCCCGACACCTCACTATGTGCCCCCCTTATCCCCTGTCAGCTGTCACTGCACTATTTGCACCCACATCTCCCAACACCTCACTGTATACCCCCTTATCCACTGTCAGCTGTCACTGCACTATGTGCCCCCTTATTCTCTGTCAGCTGACACTGCACTATGTGCCCCCACATAACCTAACACCGCACTATGTGCCCCCACATCCCCGACACCTCACTATGTGCCCCCACATCCCTAATACCTCACTATGTGCTCCCTTATCCCCTGTCAGCTGTCACTGCACTATATGCCCCCACATCCAATGACACCTCACTGTGTGCCCCCTTATTCCCTGTCAGCTGTCACTGCACTATATGCCCACCATCCCCTGACATCTCACTATGTGCCCCCTTATCCCCTGTCAGCTGTCACTGCACTATGTGCCCCCACATCCCCCAATACCTCACTATGTGCCCCCTTATCCCCTGTCAGCTGTCACTGCACTATATGCCCCCACATCCCCAACACCTCACTATGTGCCCCCTTATCCTCTGTCAGCTGTCACTGCACTATATGCCCCCACATCCCCCGACATCTCACTATGTGCCCCCTTATCCCCTGTCAGCTGTCACTGCACTATATGCCCCCACATCCCCGACACCTGACTATGTGCCCCCTTATCCTCTATCAGCTGTCACTGCACTATATGCACCTCATCCCCCGACATCTCACTATGTGCCCCCTTATCCCCTGTCAGCTGTCACTGCACTATGTTCCCCATATCCCCCGACATCTCACTATGTGCCCCCTTATCCCCTGCCAGCTGTCACTGCACTATATGCCCCCACATCCCCGACACCTCACTATGTGCCCCCTTATCCCCATCAGCTGTCACTGCACTATATGCCCCCACATCCCCTGACACCTCACTATGTGCCCCCTTATCCTCTGTCAGCTGTCACTGCACTATTTGCACCCACATCTCCCAACACCTCACTGTATACCCCCTTATCCACTGTTAGCTGTCACTGCACTAAATGCCCCCACATCCCCCAACACCTCACTATGTGCCCCCTTATCCCCTGTCAGCTGTCACTGCACTATTTGCACCCACATCTCCCAACACCTCACTGTATACCCCCTTATCCACTGTCAGCTGTCACTGCACTATATGCCCCCACATCCCCCAACACCTCACTATGTGCCCCCTTATCCCCTGACAGCTGTCACGGCACTATATGCCCCCACATCCCCCAACACCTCACTATGTGCCCCCTTATCCTCTGTCAGCTGTCACTGCATTATATGCCCCCACATACCCTGACACCTCACTATGTGCCCCCTTATGACCTGTCAGCCATCACTGCACTTTTGGGGTCATTCTGACCCATTGGTATGCAGCGGTTGTTCGCTACAGTGCAAACTGGTCAGAACTGCGAATGCACGGCCTGCGCACATGCGCCGTTACCCAGCGACAGACGTCCTCAGGCAATGGAGCGCCTAGCATGAAGAAAAGACGCAGCGCTGAACGGAAAGAAGATTGACAGCAGAGAGGCGGTCCGGGGCGGATACTTACCGTTGGAGGCCGTTTTCGGGGAGTGGTAAGAAGAACGCAGGTGTGTCCAGGCGAACGGAGGGCGGATGTCTGACGTGAGGACCTCGACCTTTATCGCTGGATCCGTCACACTGGGTAAGTAGCTGCAGGGCTGGTCTTGTTTTGCAGGAAAAATTTTAAGCATAGCAGGGCCTCACAAGCGAACGCAGCCCTGCTAAGCTAAAATACACTCCCCCATAGGCGGGGATTAGTTGATCGCAAAAGCAGCAAAAAGTTGCTGGCTGCGATCAACTCGGAATGACCCCCTATATGCCTTCACATGTGGCTCCTTATCCCCTGTCAGCTGTCACTGCACTATGTGCCCCCACATCTGATAGTTAGCTGACTGCCGCTGTGAATGTTGGGATGAGGGAAGCGCATCCCATCATTCACAGCAGCGCCGGGCAGCCAATGTGGAAGGAGAAGGGACTGCAGCAGCGGTGTCACTACCAATTACATAGCGCTGCTGCAGCTCCAGTCCCTTTCCCTCCTCCTCCTTCTCCGCTGCCTCCAGCGCTGCTACTCTCCTCTCCTGCCTCCGGACCGGCTTCTTCAACGCGGCGCACACAGCAGAGGCGGCTTGTAATGAGTCAATTTGACTCATTACAAGCCGCTGGCTGTTGCATCCTCAGGGTAACTACGCTGTGTGCCAGGCACACCTGGCACACACGTAGTAACGGCCCTGATGTGCCCCCTTATCCCCATCAGCTGTCACTGCACTATATGCCCCCCATCCCCCAACACCTCACTATGTGCCTCCTTATCCCTTGTCAGCTATCACTGAACTATATGCCCCCCGACACCTCACTGTGTGCCCCCTTATCCCCTGTCAGCTATCACTGCACTATATGCCCCCACATCCCCCGACACCTCACTATATTCCCCCTTATCCTCTGTCAGCTGTCACGGCAATATGTTCCCCCACATCCTCTGACATCTCACTATGTGCCCCCTTATCCCTGTCAGCTGTCACTGCACTATATGCCCCCACATCCCCGACACCTCACTGTGTGCCCCCTTATCCCCTGTCAGCTGTCCCTGCACTATGTTCCCCCACATCCCCCGACACCTCACTAAGTGCCCCCTTATCCTCTGTCAGCTGTCACGGCACTATGTTCCCCCACATCCTCTGACACCTCACTATGTGCCCCCTTACCCCTGTCAGCTGTCACTGCACTATATGCCCCCACATCCCCCAATACCTCACTATGTGCCCCCTTATCCCCTGTCAGCTGTTACTGCACTATATGCCCCCACATCTGATAGTTAAGTTAGACAACAACAGTAAACCTCAGACTGGCTTGGGTTTTGCACACATAAGTAAATATTTCCCAATGAGTCATGAGTCATATTAATATACAGCCTAAAACCATTTTCTGTTGGTACATTGCATTTAATCACATCATATATCATTTTTTATTAACTTTATTGTAATTGAACTCATTATACTACTCATCATCTGGTTCTAAGCACCAGTAACATTCTCCCCTCCCCCCAAAATAAATAAATAAATAAATAAATAAATAAATAAATAAATCACTGGTGCAGTATAACTATTCTATTCCAAATATTCAAATATTATACAGCGAGACCCTAACCTGGCACCAGGAAAAACATTTTTTTTCAATAGCAAAACCTAAAGTAATTTTTTTTTGTTTGCCTTTTACCAAAAAAAGTACCAATACTTTTTATTAGAGATGTGCAGCTGGCTGGAGTTGAGTCCCCAGGTTTGTTGATACCCAGTAGATTGTTTTGCAGCTGACCTCTCCCTAAGACAATCTGTAGTCTAACAAAGGGTTGATGGACATCTATAAACATCCTTGGGTGCATGGTGGAACAAACCATAACTAATCTAAGGGCTACTGCTTATATTTTTATGTGTTCATTTATATTTCGAGTCCATTGTCTTTGTAAAAATAAATGACATTTTTTTATGAACATTCTTCAACTCGCTGTGGAAATTCCCTGGCAGGTCTGTCTTTTCGTATTGGCTCAATGGGCTCTTGCCCAAGGGCCCCAGGAGTTTAAGGGCCCTTTGCTGATAGCTGAGGGTCCCCTCTTTCCAGGGGTACCAGATTTTTGAAAATCGGCCCTGGGGAACCGGAGCTATCGGACTTGAAACCTGTGGTCCCCATCCAAACCTGTTAATTGCTCTTCCCAGCCAGATATCTCAGGTTCTGTCTGATTTAGAGTTTTTCCAAGGGTATAATCCAAAAGCTGTGACTCTCCCCTTTCGGTGAACACTGGCAGCTTGTCTCTACTATGCTCAGAACCAGAGATATCAGCCTTCCAGCAGATGGTCCCTGCTTCAGCTCCACACGCCTAATAAGCTGTTTTAGATTTTCGTTGGTGAATTGCTCTGGTTCCTGAACTCTGATCCACAAGTCCCTAGAACCATCTGAAAGGTGGGACTCTCTAGTATTTTTATCCCATAAAGCTAAGAAATATATTTTCAGGAACTTGAGATATCTGCAGTCAAGCAAGCTGCCCTCCCACACAAAAATAACAAATATTAAGCCCATTCCACTATCCACCCCTTACCTACGTATTAAACACCCCCTACCCCCCCGGAAGTCATGTACCAGGGCTTCTTCATTCAGCCCAATGCCCCCTTCTACAGTTTAGCGCCATCTGTGCAGTAAAGGCGAAATTAGCAGAAATTACTGCTCCAGGTCCTACATGCTGAGCAGAAGATAGAGCACCACCTACCTCCCGCGGGACTTCAAAGCTGCCGCTGATAGCACCCCCCACCCCTACCTCTGAAGGCCCTCCCCCTCCTTTCTGGTTTGCACTTCCCTGGTCAGATTCGGGTCTGTACTATTTCTTTACAGGGATCTGCTGAGGTAACTGAGCTTCTCCACAATTATGTTTAATTAAGATTTTGAATTTGTTAAATGTCAGTTGTCATTCTTCAGATAAGATCTTTGTAGACCTTCCTAGTGTCACTCCAACGCAGGATCCTGGTAATTGGAGGACACTTTAATTGGGTATTTGAACTTGTAGTTAACACTTCCAATAGTGCCCTTTCACTTTCCTTCAGTCACCACCATCAAGTGTGACATTTGCTTCACCTACACCAGCTGTGTGACATGTGGCGTTTACAAAACCCTCTAAGTGTGACTACACTTTTCCTACTCCCTGCATTAAACATATTCCCGCAGAGATCATTTATTTCTTTTGCACAGATACTTGCATCTTTTACATGAATCCAAATCACAAAATGGGCTCACGCTAGCCTCCCGGCCGCATTCTGTCCCATTTGACTCGCAGTACCCGTGCTACTCCAGGTCGGACTCGGTGACTAGTGTCCTCATCTTCAACCGCCATTGCTGCCGTCACCTCCCACACATCAGAACGCTGGCTTCCCTGCCAGTATCATCCATCGGAGCAGCCATGATACAGTGATCAGATGACCAGAGTGCAAACCAATCAGAACTCTGTCTGCAGAGTGCAGACATATGACTTGTCCAGCCAATCCGCTGTCAGACCAGGTTATAAAGCTGGTGAGTGGACGCTTCTCCAGTGTCAGTGCTTTGTTGTCCATTGCCTCCTCAAGGCTCCAGCGGTGAATGTCTGTTCCAGGACTCCGTTCAAGGAGTCAAGAGTAATACCAGCTGCTCTCACTGACTCCAATCTTAGGTGTGTCCCAGCTATTCTGCTACCCTGATCACCAGTGTTCAAGTATTCAGCTGTGCTCCGGCTGTTCCAGTTATTCTGCTACTCGATCTGCAGTTCACCAGTGCTCAAGTATTCAGCTGTACTATGGCTGTTTCAGTTATTCTGCTACCCTGTTCTGCAGTTCACCAGTGCTTAAGTACTCAGCTGTGCTCCGGCTGTCCCAGTTATATTTCTACTCTGTTCTGCAGCTCCCTGTTGCTCAAGTACTCAGCCAGGCCCTGGCTGTATCAGATATTCTGCTACCCTGTTCTGCAGTTCACCAGTGCTTAAGTACTCAGCTGTGCTCCAGTTGTCCCAGTTATACTGCTACTCTGTTCCGCAGCTCACTTGTGCTCAAGTGCTCAGCTGGGTCCCGGCTGTCCTGGATATCCAGTAATCCAGCACTACGGATCTCTTGTGCTCAAGCCTCCAGCCATGCCCGCCTGTTCTAGTGATCCAGCCTGTAGGCCGAGCTTGGGTCATTTTTAGTTAATTATAAACCTGCCACATTGTGAATACCCCTGACTCTCTCTCTTCTATATCCTGTATGTGGAGAAACTATATTAAACCTTCAAGTTTTACTCCAACTTTTCAGCGTTTAATTCCTGGTACCAACACTAGTTTGTGTCCATCAGATCCTCAGAGACTGACACTATCTCTTGTACATAGCTAGACAATGGACATGGTGATTAAATGAGTTTCTCCTTCAGGACTGTTTACAAATCTAAAATAGAATCCTCATTAATTGACTATATTGCATCTAGACAACCCTGACATTTCTAGAGTTACACTGTAAGGAGAAAAGAAATGTTGTATTATGAGAAAGCTGATCCCATCGGGAGCACAAATGCGTACTCTCTTTGATACATTTTCTCTGCTTGAAGCCTAATGTAAGAGATATTTGTCTTCTTCTACACAAGCTGAACTGTGGGCGATGAGACAAGTGGGTAATAAACTTGGTCTTGATAAGACCAAATTGGCCCCAAGCTTGTGTAAATATAAGCTTTTCTGATGGGGAAACAAACCAAGTAAAATATTAGCCCATATGCTCCACTAACAAGGACATCAACTTTTAATCAGAATATTTAGGATAGTGCAGTTTTGCTTCACCATCGTTCAGTGGACATTGCTCACATCTTTCAAGCACATACCCAACTGTATCATTTGAACTCTGAAGAGAACTTCAACGAGAAGACCCTGAGAGCTCAGCAAATTGATAAGTACCTAATATCAGCAGCCTTTCCCTGACTCCCGATGGAGGTTGTGACTTCCCTTAAGAGTCCATTTACTTTTACTGAGGCAGAGGTTGCCAGTACATCTTCCCAATCGGGTAAAATCCTGGGACCAGATAGGCAATTGTTTATTATAAAGTTTTTCAGGACAAATTGACCCCCCTCCTATAGCAAGCTTTGAACCAAATGTCTCATATTTTCCATGGTCCCGTTAAGTTCTTGAAGCACCTGTTATGGTAATTCTGAAAGAGGGTAAGGATGCTCCTTCTATCAGCAAATATTGTTTAATACTAATGTGATTTTTTTTTGGAAAAATGATTGCCAATCACCTACAACCATTTATACCTGACATTATCACCAGGACAAGGTAGGGTTTCTGCCAGGCAATGAGGCAAGTGTCAACACCACCACGGTTATTAACCTTCTCCATTATGCCTCAAACTCTTCTATTACCAGGATACTTTTTTCAACAGATGCAGAGAATGTATTTAATATGGTAGATTGGCAGTTCATGTCCAAGGATTTACAACTAAGTTTAGGCACAACCTGCCTTTCAAAAATATTGTCCCTCTACCAAAACCCAAATGCCAAAGTCAGAGTGAATAGGACCCTCTCCCTCTCCTTCTCTATTTCCAGTGGCACTAGACAAGGTTACCCCCTCTGCCCTGTGGGAATACATACTAATTACCGGTGGGCGGGATGCCAGTTGTCAAGATCCCAACAGTGGCATCCCACGCGCCAGTATGCCGGCTGCTGGATGAGCGGTACGAGCCCCCTTGTGGGCTCGCTGTGCTCATCATGTTGCGGGCTGGTAGGCTCGCTATGCTCACAATAGGAACTATTCCCACTCTATGGGTGTTGTGGACAGCCATGAGTGGGAATAGTCCCTATGCGCCGGTATTCTGGCTGTTGACATGGTCGGGTGTTGGGATTCCCGCATTGGTATACTGACCGCCAGGAGGCAGCTGGCAAATTGATTACATCCCCCCCTCTGGTGTTTATACTGGACACAGAGGCCTTGACAACAGCAATTCAGATGAACCCTAACATCAATGGTATACAAGTCAGACCCCATGTGCATAAAATTGGACTTTATGCTGATGATCATCTGGCTCTTGTCACCAATCCCACTGTATCTCTTCTCTGTCTCTAGGCAGAATTCCAGCATTTTGCCCTAAATTCCAAATCCTTTATTGCCCTAAAAGTGAGGAACCCTTTCTTCCGATGCGTTCGCAACTTTCTCCCCTCCAGCCGCAGCGAGTGCCCACGTGTCCTAAACTGTGTTCTTTTAATAAATAATTCCTCTGATAACTCTTTGTGATGTCCCTTTACATATTTGAAGATATTAATCATATCTCCTCTTAGGCGCCTCTGTTCTAGTGTATACATATTAAACCTAGTAAGCCTTTCCTCGTAATTCAGTCCCTCTAGGCCTTTAATCAATTTAGTAGCTCGCCTTTGAACCATTTCAAGTTCACCAATATCTTTTTTATACAGTGGTGCCCAAAACGGAACACAATATTCCAGGTGCGGATGTACCAATGCTTTATGTATGTATTGTCCGTACTGTGAAGAAACCTTTACGTCTCTGTGTACGAAATTTCCTCTCCACCAACCTAAGCGGGTGTCCACGTGTCCTCTGAATTGATCTTACCAAAAACAGATCCCCCGCAAGCTCTGTGTATTGTCCCCTTATATATTTGTAGATGTTGATTATGTCCCCTCTTAGTCTCCTCTTTTCCAGTGTAAACATGCCTAGTCTTGCAAGCCTTTCCTCATATCCCAGCGTCTCCATCC
This sequence comes from Pseudophryne corroboree, assembly GCF_028390025.1. Lineage (NCBI taxonomy): Eukaryota > Metazoa > Chordata > Amphibia > Anura > Myobatrachidae > Pseudophryne > Pseudophryne corroboree. The sequence goes on from NW_026967992.1 coordinate 138,519, forward strand.
CCTTAATTACAGTAGTTTGATCGCCTGCCTCTGAACCTTTTCTAGTTCCAGGATATCCTTTTTGTAGTATGATGCCCAAAATTGTGCACAGTATTCAGTATGTGGCCTCACTAGGGATTTATATAATGGGAGTATAACACTCTCATACCTTGCGTCAATTCCCCGCTTTATACATGCCAATACCTTGTTAGTCTTCTTTGCTGCAATCGTACTTTGGGTACTGCCACTTTGTTTGCTATCTATGTGAAAACCTAAGCAGTGCCCTAACTAGTCATTTTAGTGCTGTGTGCAAGAAACGTCATTGGCGCCCCCCCCATCCCCCCTATGCAAGACAGGGGCAGTGCGTGCCATAGGTGCTTGAAAATTGTTATAGGGGCGTGGCTTCATGGGGGAAGGGGCGTGGCCACAAAATAATACCAATTCATACTACGGTGCACAGTAGTCTCCATTATTCAAATTATACCACACAGTAGCGCCACTACACCAGGTAGAGCCCCTTTTACACATTATGGCAGACAGTCCCCCTTTTTACACATTACGGCAGACAGCGTCCCCCTTTTTACACATTATGGAAGACATCGTCCCCTTTTTACACATTATGGCAGACAGCATCCCCTTTTAACACATTACAGTAGACAGTGTCCCCCTTTATACACATTATGGCAGACAGCGTCCCCCTTTTTACACATTACGGCAGACAGTGTCCCCCTTTTTACACATTGCGGCAGACATCGTCCCCTTTTTACACATTGCGGCAAGCAGAATAGATAGAGAGAGAGAGAGAGAGAGAGAGAGAGAGATACTTACCATCTCTCCGCTCTGGCAGTCAGGCTCCTCAGTGCTGGCAAATGATCAGATCCCCGGCAGCTGCAGGGGAGAATAATGAGGAGGGAGGGTGACTGTAGCTGCAGCAGTGCTATGTATTTGCTGGTGGTGTTGCTGCAGCCTTCCCCTTTAATTCTGCATTGGCTGCCCGGCGCCGCTGGGAATGCTGGGATGAAGGAAGCGCATCCCAGCGTTCACAGCAGCGCCGGGCAACCAATGCAGAAGGAGAGGGAACTGCTACAGCGGCGCCACCACCAATTACATAGCGCTACTGTGGCTCCAGTCCCCCTCCCTTCTCTGCTGCCTCCGGCGCTGCTGCTCTCTAAACCTGCATCCTTATACACGTTACGCCACACAGATCTACTGCTAGATCGTTAATGAAGATATTGAACAATGGTGGTCCAAGTACAGAACCCTTGTGGCACACCACTTAATACTTCAGTCCAATTTGAAAAAGTTCAATTTACCACAATGTGCTGCTCCCTATTATCTAACCAATTTTTGATCCAAGTGCATATTGTGCTCCCTAGCCCTAGTTCTTGTAACTTATAGATAAGTCTCATGTGCGGTACTGTGTTGAAAGCTTTAGCAAGCTCAAAAAAGATTACATCCACCTCCTTACCCAGATCAAGGTTCACACTAGAGATGAGCGCCTGAAATTTTTCGGGTTTTGTGTTTTGGTTTTGGGTTCGGTTCCGCGGCCGTGTTTTGGGTTCGACCGCGTTTTGGCAAAACCTCACCGAATTTTTTTTGTCGGATTCGGGTGTGTTTTGGATTCGAGTGTTTTTTTAAAAAAACACTAAAAAACAGCTTAAATCATAGAATTTGGGGGTCATTTTGATCCCATATTATTATTAACCTCAAAAACCATAATTTCCACTCATTTTCAGTCTGTTCTGAATACCTCACACCTCACAATATTATTTTTAGTCCTAAAATTTGCACCAAGGTCGCTGGATGACTAAGCTAAGCGACAGTAGTGGCCGACACAAACACCTGGCCCATCTAGAAGTGGCACTGCAGTGTCACGCAGGATGTCCCTTCCAAAAAACCCTCCCCAATCAGCACATGACGCAAAGAAAAAAAGAGGCGCAATGAGGTAGCTGACTGTGTGAGTAAGATTAGCGACCCTAGTGGCCGACACAAACACCGGGCCCATTTAGGAGTGGCACTGCAGTGTCACGCAGGATGTCCCTTCCAAAAAACCCTCCCCAATCAGCACATGACGCAAAGAAAAAAAGAGGCGCAATGAGGTAGCTGACTGTGTGAGTAAGATTAGCGACCCTAGTGGCCGACACAAACACCGGGCCCATTTAGGAGTGGCACTGCAGTGTCACGCAGGATGTCCCTTCCAAAAAACCCTCCCCAATCAGCACATGACGCAAAGAAAAAAAGAGGCGCAATGAGGTAGCTGACTGTGTGAGTAAGATTAGCGACCCTAGTGGCCGACACAAACACCGGGCCCATTTAGGAGTGGCACTGCAGTGTCACGCAGGATGTCCCTTCCAAAAAACCCTCCCCAATCAGCACATGACGCAAAGAAAAAAAGAGGCGCAATGAGGTAGCTGACTGTGTGAGTAAGATTAGCGACCCTAGTGGCCGACACAAACACCGGGCCCATTTAGGAGTGGCACTGCAGTGTCACGCAGGATGTCCCTTCCAAAAAACCCTCCCCAATCAGCACATGACGCAAAGAAAAATAAAAGAAAAAAGAGGTGCAAGATGGAATTGTCCTTGGGCCCTCCCACCCACCCTTATGTTGTATAAACAAAACAGGACATGCACACTTTAACCAACCCATCATTTCAGTGACAGGGTCTGCCACACGACTGTGACTGATATGACGGGTTGGTTTGGACCCCCCCCAAAAAAGAAGCAATTAATCTCTCCTTGCACAAACTGGCTCTACAGAGGCAAGATGTCCACCTCATCATCACCCTCCGATATATCACCGTGTACATCCCCCTCCTCACAGATTATCAATTCGTCCCCACTGGAATCCACCATCTCAGCTCCCTGTGTACTTTGTGGAGGCAATTGCTGCTGGTCAATGTCTCCGCGGAGGAATTGATTATAATTCATTTTAATGAACATCATCTTCTCCACATTTTCTGGATGTAACCTCGTACGCCGATTGCTGACAAGGTGAGCGGCGGCACTAAACACTCTTTCGGAGTACACACTTGTGGGAGGGCAACTTAGGTAGAATAAAGCCAGTTTGTGCAATGGCCTCCAAATTGCCTCTTTTTCCTGCCAGTATAAGTATGGACTGTGTGACGTGCCTACTTGGATGCGGTCACTCATATAATCCTCCACCATTCTTTCAATGGTGAGAGAATCATATGCAGTGACAGTAGACGACATGTCCGTAATCGTTGTCAGGTCCTTCAGTCCGGACCAGATGTCAGCATCAGCAGTCGCTCCAGACTGCCCTGCATCACCGCCAGCGGGTGGGCTCGGAATTCTGAGCCTTTTCCTCGCACCCCCAGTTGCGGGAGAATGTGAAGGAGGAGATGTTGACAGGTCGCGTTCCGCTTGACTTGACAATTTTCTCACCAGCAGGTCTTTCAACCCCAGCAGACTTGTGTCTGCCGGAAAGAGAGATCCAAGGTAGGCTTTAAATCTAGGATCGAGCACGGTGGCCAAAATGTAGTGCTCTGATTTCAACAGATTGACCACCCGTGAATCCTTGTTAAGCGAATTAAGGGCTCCATCCACAAGTCCCACATGCCTAGTGGAATCGCTCCGTGTTAGCTCCTCCTTCAATGTCTCCAGCTTCTTCTGCAAAAGCCTGATGAGGGGAATGACCTGACTCAGGCTGGCAGTGTCTGAACTGACTTCACGTGTGGCAAGTTCAAAGGGCATCAGAACCTTGCACAACGTTGAAATCATTCTCCACTGCGCTTGAGACAGGTGCATTCCACCTCCTATATCGTGCTCAATTGTATAGGCTTGAATGGCCTTTTGCTGCTCCTCCAACCTCTGAAGCATATAGAGGGTTGAATTCCACCTCGTTACCACTTCTTGCTTCAGATGATGGCAGGGCAGGTTCAGTAGTTTTTGGTGGTGCTCCAGTCTTCTGTACGTGGTGCCTGTACGCCGAAAGTGTCCCGCAATTTTTCTGGCCACCGACAGCATCTCTTGCACGCCCCTGTCGTTTTTTAAATAATTCTGCACCACCAAATTCAAGGTATGTGCAAAACATGGGACGTGCTGGAATTTGCCCATATTTAATGCACACACAATATTGCTGGCGTTGTCCGATGCCACAAATCCACAGGAGAGTCCAATTGGGGTAAGCCATTCCGCGATGATCTTCCTCAGTTGCCGTAAGAGGTTTTCAGCTGTGTGCGTATTCTGGAAACCGGTGATACAAAGCGTAGCCTGCCTAGGAAAGAGTTGGCGTTTGCGAGATGCTGCTACTGGTGCCGCCGCTGCTGTTCTTGCGGCGGGAGTCCATACATCTACCCAGTGGGCTGTCACAGTCATATAGTCCTGACCCTGCCCTGCTCCACTTGTCCACATGTCCGTGGTTAAGTGGACATTGGGTACAACTGCATTTTTTAGGACACTGGTGAGTCTTTTTCTGACGTCCGTGTACATTCTCGGTATCGCCTGCCTAGAGAAGTGGAACCTAGATGGTATTTGGTAACGGGGGCACACTGCCTCAATAAATTGTCTAGTTCCCTGTGAACTAACGGCGGATACCGGACGCACGTCTAACACCAACATAGTTGTCAAGGCCTCAGTTATCCGCTTTGCAGCAGGATGACTGCTGTGATATTTCATCTTCCTCGCAAAGGACTGTTGAACAGTCAATTGCTTACTGGAAGTAGTACAAGTGGGCTTACGACTTCCCCTCTGGGATGACCATCGACTCCCAGCAGCAACAACAGCAGCGCCAGCAGCAGTAGGCGTTACACGCAAGGATGCATCGGAGGAATCCCAGGCAGGAGAGGACTCGTCAGAATTGCCAGTGACATTGCCTGCAGGACTATTGGCATTCCTGGGGAAGGAGGAAATTGACACTGAGGGAGTTGGTGGGGTGGTTTGCGTGAGCTTGGTTACAAGAGGAAGGGATTTACTGGTCAGTGGACTGCTTCCGCTGTCACCCAAAGTTTTTGAACTTGTCACTGACTTATTATGAATGCGCTGCAGGTGACGTATAAGGGAGGATGTTCCGAGGTGGTTAACGTCCTTACCCCTACTTATTACAGCTTGACAAAGGGAACACACGGCTTGACACCTGTTGTCCGCATTTCTGTTGAAATAGTTCCACACCGAAGAGCTGATTTTTTTGGTATTTTCACCAGGCATGTCAATGGCCATATTCCTCCCACGGACAACAGGTGTCTCCCCGGGTGCCTGACTTAAACAAACCACCTCACCATCAGAATCCTCCTGGTCAATTTCCTCCCCAGCGCCAGCAACACCCATATCCTCCTCATCCTGGTGTACTTCAACACTGACATCTTCAATCTGACTATCAGGAACTGGACTGCGGGTGCTCCTTCCAGCACTTGCAGGGGGCGTGCAAATGGTGGAAGGCGCATGCTCTTCACGTCCAGTGTTGGGAAGGTCAGGCATCGCAACCGACACAATTGGACTCTCCTTGTGGATTTGGGATTTCGAAGAACGCACAGTTCTTTGCGGTGCTACTGCTTTTGCCAGCTTGAGTCTTTTCATTTTTCTAGCGAGAGGCTGAGTGCCTCCATCCTCATGTGAAGCTGAACCACTAGCCAT